>NC_030421.2:29323886-29408886 GCF_001660625.3 Ictalurus punctatus
TATCTCATTTCACTCAAGAGTTATAGCCAATTATGCAACAGTGGCCACGCCTACTTCCTGTGTTTTTCCTGTGTAGCTACCTCAAGTCGAAAGTTTGGCACTGGTTTGGTCCCGATCGAAGGAAAAACATGGGGATAGTTCGCAACAGTATGTACACAGATGTACGTTTTGTTCGCCTTGTCCCAAGGATTCCACAGATAGACACTTTAGTCTGTGAAGAATCATTCAAAAGGTTATGGAAATTTTTCAGGAAAAAAAAAACAACAAAAAAAAAACCACTCACAAAAAAAAACAAGGTTTTGCTCACTATAGCACCACCATCTGGCTGATCGGGTCAAAACTTTGTACTCTGGGGGCTACCTTCCCTCAAAGTTTCAGCTCTCTACAACTTACGGTTTGGTCTGCCCGATCAGTTTTAGGGCATTACAACGATAATAATAATAATAATCATCATCAATATCCTTACAATTACAAAAGGGTTTCAATCCTTCGGGCTTGAACTCTGAAGTCCAAGTGCAAATCTTGATCATTAAACATTTATGCAAAACACTTATTTCAGTTAAAGTAATTTGCAAATTAAGGTCTGTATGTGGATTTTCCTACACCTCAAAAAAGACGAGAACAAGTCCTCTGAACCGCTCTGACGGTATCGCCCCAGTGTTAGAAAGTTGGAATCGTCGACATCCTTTCTAATCTTACTTTTGCTTAGAACCGAACATTATTTTACACTAAACATGTGTTATACAGATGAATCATGATGGAGTACTCCTTTAACACAAGCTCAACAGCTTCAAACCTGTATGCAACGTGTGTGAAGTCAATCCTGCCTGGATTTGCTATAATGTATTTATGCCAGCGAGCTCATGTTACTAAATCCATCACACTCTTCTTCAGCTTCTCTTTCTCAGCACAATGTGGCTGTGGCCCATTAGTCCAGTGGATTGTGCATGCAGTGGCGTGTGGAGCGCTCATCCGTGCACTGGCCTACTGAACACCCGCTCCACCCACCGAAACAACACCGAGCAGTCATATTAGCTCACGTCCCTGTAGACGACATCAATAATGCATGCGAGAACACTACTGGATGTGGCTGAATGGCTTTATAAAAAAAAAAGAAGAGAAGAAAAAGAAAAAAAGAAAAAAAGAAAAAGCGCTTTGAATGTTCAGTGTTACGACCTCGAACACGCTTTTATTTGGCTGAGTGATGGCGAGAAAACGAAAACAAACGAGAAAGATCTCTCTCGTCTATTCTTAGCGCGGCCCGGTTTACGCCCGTCACTTTCTATCCGACAAAACGTAACCTTAGGAGGAAATAAAGTTAAGACTTAAGGATCCGTATTTGATTCCTCTGCCACTCCAGAGCCTTGTGAGGAAGATAAAAGGGGTCATGGCCTTTCCTCTAACCCTCCTCTAGCAGAAGAGGCTTCTCACAAAATTCAGCAGGCTGTAAATAAATAAATAAACAAACAAACAAACAAACAAATAAATAGGAAAGGAGAAACTGCTTCTAGTGAGCCTCAGCAAAGTAGCGGAAGTAGATTAAAACGTTAGCCACCTGGCTGGAAGACAAAAGCATGATGACCGACTCACGGTTAAATTTAAAGCGTTAAGAGGTGTGTGTGTGTGTGTGTGTGTGTGTGTGTGTGTGTGGGGGGGGGGGGGGGGGGGGGTCATGAACAAAACCAGACATGAACAGCGGGGACCGAGTGTTCCGCAAAGAGAACCGCAAAGAGCGAGCTATTTTTATACAGCACGCTAGCAGGAATCACATCATGTTTGTTTTTTTATTTGTGCTTTTCCTCATAGCCGATCAGTCTGTACTGAACTTGCTTACAATCCGATGATTTGGATCATAAGAATAATTCGGTTATCGTGAACGGCAAACGATTGGTGCGTAAAAAAAAAAAAAAAAAAAAAAAAAAAAAAAAAAAAAAAAAGGTTCATATTTTTTAAGCTGATGTGTGAATAATTTAACAGGCTAGCATGATGATCTGCCCGTAAACGTGATACTTGTACAGCGGGTCTACTCCAGATCCTGAATAAAAGTTGGTCACGTCAGATGAGAGGCTGCTAAATCAAACTGTACCGTATTATACCGTAGCACGTTCAAATATCGAATCGGTTCCTTAGGAATCCAAATCATACTGTACCGTGTCAGTCCGTACAGGATTCCGCAGAGTTTCTGTTGCGGTCGAAAATGCTTGTGTTTACTTGAATTTCGAAATCACATGAGACTGTTGGTAAATGAGACCTTTTAGCTGTACTCATGTACAATGCACGTGACTCGAAGAGGGCTTTGGCTGATGACGTCACATGGCCCAAATCTACCAAAAAAATAAATAAATAAATAAAAAATAAAGCCATTTTGAAAAATTTCAAGCGCCTACGAATATCGATCGTTGCGTTCATTTCTGTGGAGCGTCTGTTGTGTAAAAGCTCGCCGTGCTCAATCATTTCTTATACTGTCAAAGCAATATTATGGTGCTTACAGGATTCCTCTCAGTCTCACGGCTGCTCCTCGCTGTTCTTGTTACTCGTCGTATCGTTCACCGGCAAGAATCTGACGCACTGGGAATACAACGGCATAGTGCGTGTTTGGCGTTAGACGCCAGTCACAGTCAGGTTACGGCACCTTCATCAGCAGCCTTCATTATTTAAGCCGTCTAGCTACCAGTCGTACTGAGAACAGACACAAAACTGAGCTGAAAAGAGATGAAATAAGAGAAAATGAGCTCGGTGTCTCATTCTGAGTGACAAGAATGAGATTAAATGAAGCATCACTAGGTAATAGACCTGTTACACACATCACACAAAAATCCCTACACACACACATACACACACATACACAGTTCAGATTGATCCAGAAAATCCTGAAAGCTATATCTTGGATGGAACGACAGCCCTGAAACCACACACACGGAACAGAACGTGCTGAAGAGTGTGTGTGTGCGCGTGAGTGTGTGAGTGTGGTAACACGGCGCAGCACTGAAACTGCACGGCTGCATATTGATCACGCAGGACTGAGGCTTGTGCCCCGGCTGCCTCTCGGCACCATTACGGCAAAATCGCAAGCCTGTCTTCAGTGATTAGACTCAATCATGTAATAAAATGCAATTGGAGTGCATTATGCATCGCTGGCCTCAGAGCTTTCACAGCTAAATCAGATTGGCAGCGCTGCTCAAAAGCTGCCATACTGGCGCAATATGGCTGCTGTAAAATGACCAACTGATCAATTAATTAATCAATCACTCGGTTAATCAGATTATTATACAGTCACTTATTCGGGGGATACAGCGATGCAACTGTATCGTTTCGGATATGATGACGCTATCAGAGCTCTGTGTAGTAACTGACACCTGATGGTGATCTGATACAGACACTCTGGTAACCGAACCATCTTCGCCTGTCGAGTTATGTGAAGCAATAAAGGAGCGAGAACTCGGGGGATATAGCGACAGTTGTACGTTCGTGCGCATCAGCCGTGTCCCGTCAGTCAGCCGTTACATTCAGCCAGGTGGGGTAGGTCGCCAGTATCAGCTCACGGTAAAGACAAACTGGAAATCGGTACGACGGTATACAACATGGCCACATCGCTTTACTGGCCCAGATCTGGTTCAGTGGACAACTGCTTATAGATAGATAGATAGATAGATAGATAGATAGATAGATAGATAGATAGATAGATAGATAGATAGAGATAGATAGATATAGATAGATAGATAGATAGATAGATAGATAGAGATAGATAGATAGATATAGATAGATAGATAGATAGATAGAGATAGATAGATAGATAGATAGATATAGATAGATAGATAGATAGAGATAGATAGATAGAGATAGAGATAGATAGATAGATAGAGATAGATAGATAGATATAGATAGATAGATAGAGATAGATAGATATAGATAGACACAGATAGACATAGATAGATAGAGATAGATAGATAGATAGAGATAGATAGATAGATATAGATAGATAGATAGATAGATAGAGATAGATAGATAGATAGAGATAGATAGATATAGATAGATAGAGATAGATAGATAGATAGAGATAGATAGATAGAGATAGATAGATAGAGATAGATAGATAGATAGAGATAGATAGATAGATAGATATAGATAGATAGAGATAGAGATAGATAGAGATAGATAGATAGAGATAGATAGATAGATAGATAGAGATAGATAGATAGATAGATAGAGATAGATAGATAGATAGAGATAGATAGATATAGATAGATAGATAGAGATAGATAGAGAGATAGAGATAGATAGATAGATATAGATAGAGATAGATAGATAGATAGATAGAGATAGATAGATAGATATAGATAGATAGATAGATAGATAGATAGATATAGATAGATATAGATAGAGATAGATAGATAGATAGAGATAGATAGAGATAGATAGATAGATAGATAGATATAGATAGAGAGATAGAGATAGATAGAGATAGATAGATAGATAGATAGATATAGATAGAGAGATAGAGATAGATAGAGATAGATAGATATAGATATAGATAGATAGAGATAGATATAGATAGATAGAGATAGATAGATAGAGATAGATAGATAGATAGATAGATAGATAGATATAGATAGAGAGATAGAGATAGATAGATAGATATAGATAGAGATAGATAGATAGAGATAGATAGATAGATAGATAGATAGATAGAGATAGAGATAGATAGATAGCTAGATATTGAAAATTACACAGCATTCGCTGGACATGCCGCCGGATTGCAGGATTCACAGCTCAAAAGGAAAGCTTCACAAAGCACTCCGGAACGGTCGGCGCTGCCGATGAATACCGCGGCATCGGCACGCGGCTTGCTACAACCAACAAAGCGTGCGTAGAGCCGACGACGGCAACCGATCGTTCCGTGATCCTTGAAGGATGAAACGCATCACGGTAAACGATAATTTAAATGTTGCTGAAAATGGAATATAGTTAACAATGAATATTAAACGATTTTTTTTTTTTATTATTATTATAACTAAACAAAAAATACTGAACACTAAAAAGCGAAGAAGAAAAAAAAAAGGACAATTTTAAAGATTAAGTACATTAACATCATATCAGCTACTCCCACTGTGGGTACAATTATTATAAAGAATAATTTCATTATAAATATTTAAAAAATGTATTAAGAAGAATAATTTAAAAAAAAAAAAAAAACATTTTGATACGACATCGTGGAAAAGTTTACTGCGACAGTTGATCACGATATCGATATAATATAGTCATATTGCCCAGCGCTACCCAGGAGTAATGCAGCCTGCAGCTTGGCGAAATTGGCGGGCATGGTGGCTTAGTGCTTAGCATGTTTTCCTCGCACCTCCAGGGCTGGGGGTTCGAATCCTGCCTCTGGCCTGTGTGCACGGAGTTCGCATGTTCTCCCCGTGTTTCCTCCGGGCACTCCGGTTTCCTCCCATAGTCCAAAGACATGCGCTGTAGGCTGATTGGTATCTCTAAATTGTCCATAGTGTGTGAATGTGTGTGTGCGCTTTTGCCATCCACGGTGCCTGCCGCATTATGCCCTGGGATACGCTCCAGGCGACTCTGTGTAGGATAAGAGGTACAGAAAATCAACCGAAGGATGTTTTTTTGTTGTTGTTGTTCAAAACTAAGCCACGTCAATACAAACTGGATCGGTGGTAAATGAAAGTGCATTTAAACGTTACATGTGTAACTGTACCATTTCTGTTTCGTATCGTCAACAACGAGAGCTGATGACCGTGCTGTGTATGGAGCGGAAAAACGCAGTAATTATCAGCTAAATAAAAGTCGATGTTCATTTCCCCGGGCGCTAACAACTCCGCGTATAGGACCGAGAAACCTTTCTTCCTTTATTCCAACGTTGCATGCTAGTGCTTAAAAGGTCATTCCTGACAAGTCTCGGAGTCTGAACAACTCAGAATGTTCAGAAGATGACTCGAGGTCAAGGGCTACGTTTGAAAAATATAGCCTAGACACGCCGCCTGTGTGTATACATGTGCGAGTGAGTGAGTCAGAGATAAATAGAGATAAAGACGGAGAGAGACATGTTCTGGTCCAACAGAACTGAGGCAGCTGTCTCACAGCTCCAGCCTTCACCACTTGGCAGCACCAGGCTGAGCGCGAGTGCCAAGGCGGCGGACAGGGCGCCACTTTCAGTGGCCAATACAGGATGCTCAGAGTCCATCTGTGAGGACTGGCATCGGCGGCGGCCAGCAACCGTCTCCCAAAAACACATGTACAGTATTCGGGTGACTTCTCATTACGGAAAAATAAATAAATAAAAGAAAACGTTATACCGCAACGCTCATCGATTCTCAAATCGATTCACAGATTCGGTTTCAATAACGTCGGCTATCGCGGTAGCCCTATTAATGCGCTCGTTCGAGGACTCGTATGCTATACAGCGGTTTCTATAGTAACACCTCATACACAGGGACTTGTACGGCAGACGCTCCACGCAACCTAAGTAGAGATGTAACGGTATGAAAATTTTATATATCGCGAGTATCGTGACCAAAACCATCACGGTGATCATTACGATCGCGGTTTTGTTCGAATGTGCTGAAAATGTACAAAAAGTACTGATACACACACTGAAGTCATTTCAACAGGTTCGGTCTGTGTTCGGCCGCACACTCGTTACATCACCGGCCCACCGCGGCACCACTGTCGTTTTTGCTTTTTTACAGTAATAAAAATCATTTCCTTCGGTTAGAGTTCGAGAACACCGTGGAAGGCAGTCACGGCGCTCGGGAAATTTTCCAACCTTCCTAGAGGACCGGATCCGAAGTGTGGTCTTATTTTGGATTCTTATAAAAATGCTGAGGGAATCTTAATAGAAGATGGTACAGGGTGTCTGCCGAGTTTGCCGGAAGAAAGTTGCTGCGAAAGGGGGCTTCGGCGCTTTATCCCTCGCTTTTAAATCGTTTACGGATGCCCGTGCGGCCACACATTTCACTTTCGCTTTCGGATTAGTTGCAATTAGCTCACTCGTCCCGTCAGTCGGCCCGCCTCGCTCTCCCCGTCAGTCGGCCCGCCTCGCTCTCCCCGTCAGTCGGCTCGCCCCGCTCTCCCCGTCAGTCGGCTCGCCCCGCTCTCCCCGTCAGTCGGCTCGCCTCGCTCTCCCCGTCAGTCGGCTCGCCCCGCTCTCCCCGTCAGTCGGCTCGCCTCGCTCTCCCCGTCAGTCGGCCCGCCTCGCTCTCCCCGTCAGTCGGCCCGCCTCGCTCTCCCAGTCAGTCGGCTCGCCTCGCTCTCCCAGTCAGTCGGCCCGCCTCGCTCTCCCTGCACTCGAATCATTAAGATGGTGTAAGTAAATGTTTCTTTGACTTTTACGGAAGGAATCTCAGAGTGTCAGAGTTTTGTAAAAGTCAATAAGCTTTCCACTAAGGGAAAGTCTCTAGCTGCATCCCAAATGACATACTACACACTATGCACTTGCACTATGCACTCCACTGTCTAGTATCGTCTCAACTGTCGCACTAACCTTTTTTTTTTATTACTATTTTTTTATCACTAACAGTGTTGGGGGTAACTTTTCTCACAGATATTCTACAACAACTACACATGGGTAAAACGCCAGACATGTTCATTACCAAATGACAAAAATTGCAATCGTGGGAAAATTTCTATTGTACAAGAGAAACATCAGGAAACACTTTTGGATGTACTGCTGGAGCGAAATATCCGACGTTGAGGTGCTAAGACAAACCGTCGCATTATTACCAACCGTCGTGTTTTTTCCCCCTTACGTGACGAACCCTCGGCAGAGATCGGGGTGACCTGAACTGCTCTTAGCGGGATGAACCGTCTAGATTCGTCTCGATTGTGTTTACTCCTGATATTAAATCATCGCTTTTTATTAAAGCGTTCTCGACTGTGGACCGCCGTATGGCTTCCTCTAACAGGCTCCGATGAAATCGAGATTTTATGGTGAGTAATAAAAGCTGCATTTATTTTAAATATCGTGTCAGGATAAAGGAGATGAACCGCACTGCTTTTGCTGTGAGGAACAAGCTGCTGCACTGTGCTGGCCATCATCCAGCCTTACAGAGAGAGAGAGAGAGAGAGAGAGAGAGAGAGAGAGAGAGAGAGAGAGAGAGAGAGAGAGAGAGAGAGAGAGAGAGAGAGAGAGAGAGAGAGAGAGAGAGAGAGAGAGAGAGAGAGAGAGAGAGAGAGAGAGAGAGAGAGAGAGAGAGAGGTGGGGCAGTTGTATGGCAGAAGTGAAACGTGGGCAGAGTGCCTGACTGTTACATCCCCAACACACCCACTCCATCCCCTACTGAGTATGCAAGGTGACCCTTGACAGCTCTCAGTGTTTCTCAGTAAGACACAGAGCAGCATGCCACCTAGCACAAAACATGAAGCACTGCCCAGAAACACAGCATGGCTCAACACACACACAAAGTTTTAGCATCAGGGTTCACGACTGCTGAATATTTTATCCATGAATCCAGCTACACAAAGCAAACCACATCCAAGCAAAACCAAGCACAAGACCAACACATGATCTAACTTGTTAAGAAAAGGCTTATTCCGTAATGACTCGCTTGGCAGGAATCACGAACAATCCGAGCAGCGCACTTCCCATTTCCTGGAAAAAGGATCATTTCAAAAGTTCCTGTACATCAGAGGTCAGTGGACTAGCCCTGCCAGAACGGTTCAATAAGGAAATTTATTCCCCTAAGAGACGTGTGTAAAATTAGCAAAAGGTCGAGACCTTCGCTGGTTTTACAGCTGATCACACATAGGCGAAGAAACGACTCCGCTCTCACTTTACACGCTCACACGCAGCTTTGCAGCCTGTCAATACTCTTGATTTTCCACTCTGAGCTCCTAGTACTGCTTCCAAATTCATGCTTCCTCATTCGGTCCGGCTTCACACACCCAGCAACTCATTACACGCCGTTTCTCTTCTGCCTTGTTTCGGCTAATATTCGTTATTTCACGGTACAATCAAATAAACGTCACGCTGGGTGCCCTTTATACGCAACCAGGCTGCAACTGCCAGTCTGTCAGGACTAAACTTAGCTGGTTTTGATCCCAGGGTACCGTTTGCTTCACAGAAAATTAAAAAAAGAAACATCCGCTCGATACAGGTAAGTACGTGGGACTGACTAGAGACACGTGTTTGTGCATGTCCATAGGCGAGGACCGGCATGAGTACTGCTGTGACACATAACGAGGAGGGAGAAAATGAGAAGAGTTAACGCAACGAGAAAAGTGGCAAGGTTCAGATAACGCATTATTTGTCGTTGGGGTTTTTTTTTCCCCCCCATTAATAAAAACAAATAAGCGAAATAATCAAACCCTGCATTAAGCGACGTTCATATCATTAACGAGCAATTCATTAATGAAGCCTCAATGAGCAACACATACATTAATGCACACGTCAGCTGCCAAAATCCAACATACGGCAGGAGCGCGGTATGCCGTCAACATTTCTGAACGTTCTGCGAATTCATTCTTGTACTTCGGTGCTGCTCGACTGTCGCTTCGGCTCGGGTCAGGAAGCGTTCGTTCATTTTCTAGAACGGCTCTGACGATAGCGCCGGCCGCAGTCCTTCGGATCCGTTATCGTTTTATATAACGGCGACTCATTCGCATGGGCTAATACGGTGGACACGCCGCATACTCGAATTCCAACGACGATGATAAACCAATTAAAAAACGTTCCGTTATCTAACAAAGGCGAGGTATAATCGTCGATAGGGTGAAGTTTTATGTAAGTGAACGTTTACGGAAGGAGTCTCCAGTGTCGGCATTGTGAACGATCGGCTTTGCGTCACGAGAGAAAGTCTTTGGGACAAAAAGTTTGCAACATGACGAGCTGCAATTCTTTCGGTTCTATTAACCTGGAGAGAGAACGGGGAATGACGCGGCAGTGGAAGTAAATATAAATGGATAAAAAGATGGGAATCGTTGGAAATTTGCCGTGGTACGAGAGGAATAAAACTCTTGGGAAGTTATTGCTATTGGAAAAGAATCAACTTTGCGGTGTTCAGAGTAATTCTGCTTCGTGTCAGGCCACACACGCACCACCAGGTTGCTGATTAGTTTCCTGTAACTGCACAAACGCAAGAGTTTCACCCCTGAGGTCATGTATAAAGATGCATTTTACATCGTAGTTTAAATGTTAGTCGATGCAAACATTTCTCACTAACGTCTAAACAGAAATGTCAATTAATGCTTGTTACTACGACGACATGTACATGCACATCAATATGCTGATATTGAGCGGAACTTGGCAATAGTCTAATTAGCGTCGAGTCATGTAACGCCGCAATCCGATTGCCCGATTCGGATTAAGACGATATTCTGACCCCCACCCCGGGAATACGCCCGTTTTAATCGGAAAATCGTTGCGCGTAAACACCTCAGTCAGAAAATCCACTGAAACGAGATGTATACGCATGCTCAATCCACAAGGAATTGTGGGTGCTCACAGATGCTATGCTGTAGGCTAGGTATTTAAGAATGGCGACTCGGGCACACTTACAACCACCGTGTTTACAGGAATATTCCGCTGCCTGTACGCATATAAACATCGGAATATTGCCGCGACCCGGATATAAGCCTTAAACGGAATTTGATGTAAACATACATACGTCGACGTTATGCATTGTGTATAAAAGCAAGATTTGTTCATGTTACCTCATGCTGTAAATAATGCTGCTTAAAGGAAACTTAACGTGATGTAAAGACCTCCAACAGGTCATCGATGAACCTCGGAAATCAACAAAAAGCATCCTTAAGCTTAATGCCACTGGACCCTTGTGTGTGTCCATGTGTGTGTAGGCATGAAAACCTTTAAGGGAGTCATGTCTTGGCAGACACTGAAACAGAGGGAGCGTTAGATTGAGATGTAACTGATGTACTGCACCCACCCACGTACCCGGGCCCGTGGTGTAAGCGTGCGACTCTGCTGCGTTGGCAGTTTCAATAGCGTGCTTCTGAATGAATAAGGCAGGCTCTCACTCAGCCTAGTTAACATGCAGGCAAATCTGTCTTCATCGACTTCATCAGGGGTGTCAGAGCCTCCTCTTCAAAGGGCAAACACTCCACATGCATCACCCACACACACACACAGCTATTTCAATAAATCTTTTACACCCATGTTAACTTGCTATTGAAAGAAAAGAAAAAAAAACCCTGGTAATAAGCGTTCAGCAGGCAACAGGTATATTACTGGCATGTTTAATCGGGGTGGGCCGGCTTTCCCGTGGCTCCAAATGGGCGTTTAACAAGCGCCCGACTTTATATCCACTTCATTTTCATTTACTCTCAGAGCAGGAAACAGCACTGACGGCTCTACTCTACGCTGCCAAAAAGGGAAGGGGGAAAAAAAGCCTCCAGCCAATCAGTGGCGAGCACACACACACACACACACACACACACACACACACACGGCCGTCATCAACTGTCAATCGAGCAGCACTCACGCAAATGAGCTGAGAGGTGAATGCAAATGCAAGTGGCCCCAGCCAATCAGCCTGACCGCAGACGAGCAGCATTACGTCACGCTAGTCAAAACGCCTAATCGTAAAAAAAAAAAAAAAATCACATGCGGATATTTAGCCGTGTGTTCGTCACGAGACCAGCGTTTCGACCTTGACGCCGATACGATACCGAAGTAAGGGGAAAACGTTCTGGAAACGTCATCAATTTTAGAAAATAGCCGGGCATTAAAGATGCATAACAGCAGCAGACAGAAATGTAAGCAGTGTACGCACACACATATAGAAAGGTTTTCATGAAATATTAAATATTCCAAAAAATAAATAAATAAATAAATAAAAAATAATCAGAGAGAAGAAATCATTCTTAGGCACACGAACGGATTCACACCAAAAGTGTTCTTAAACGTTTTCAGTCAGGGACACCTTGAACTTCGCAATAAACTCCGCAGATGCCGTTAATACACATTTCTTTTATGGACAGACAATTATTCAAATGAGTCCTTATTTAAATGCGTGCCATTTAATTCGGCCTTTTTTTTTTTTTTTTATTAGATCCGTAGAGTTTATCTTTTTAACAGAACACTCCACTGACACATTTGCGCCAAGTGTACATTATTTATAGGCCTATAAATAGGTTTGTGTGGTTTTTTTTTTTTTTTTAAATGTTATTGAGGTTTGGATTAAACCCATTCAATTCAAGTGACCAGTCAAATCAGTTAATAACTATTAGAACTCCATAATGATGAAAATCGTTTTTAATAAATGGTGGTTTGCGGTTCGACTTCCACCACTGCAACAAAATTAAATAAATAAATAAATAAATAAATAAAAGCATGAACCACTGCTCCAGAACGTAAACCTTTCACATTTTCCACATTATTTCTGTGTGTAATACTACTACCAGTGTAAAATAATGAAAACAGCTGCTTTAACCCTCAACCTCTCTCTCCGCTTTGTATGTGTGTGTTTGCGCGCGTGTGTGTTTTGCGGCTCGGTGTAAGCTGTATTTAAGGCCGAGCAGAAACCCGACATCTATTACCACTGAGCAAACTTGGCTGAGAGCAAGTTTTTTTTTCCTTTGACTGTCGTTGGCCGTCGATTGCATGCGTAGGTTTACTGACTTAACCAAACAAAACCAAGAAAAGAAGAAAAAAAAAAAGAAAGACCAAACTCATTAAATATTATTGTTAATGGTTCAAAGATCTTGGCTGAAATAATCTATTAAATATGGCAGCTGATTGGACTGGTATGTATGGGTGTGCTCACTTTGGATATGAACTTCACACCTGCTGGGGCGGACTCGCGGCATTCCCCTGACATGGCTGGATGACCGTGAAAGCTATTGCCGCAATCACAACAGCAGTAATGTTCTATGAAACACTGTCTTGTAATGATGGACTATTGTGTGTCTATATTACTCCACAGCGCACGGAGACTTCCGCGGCAGCTTGATTAGTACGGCTACTGAAATATTTACTGCGATTTGGTGTGTCGATCATTTTCTGTACTGGAATTCCATGTGAAATTGTATCTGAGCAACTTATTTTGTCACGCAGAACTCTTCAGAAAGGGTTAAGGGCGGTTGGGAGCACAGTGGCTTAGTGGTTAGCATGCATGCCTCGCACTTCCGGGGATACGGGTTCGATTCCCGCCTCCACCCTGTGTGTACGCAGAGCTTGCATGTTCTCCCCAGTACAGAAAATGGATGGATGGAACTCTTCCAAAGTCTGTACTGGACAAATAATACGTTTATAACTAATCCCCTGGGCGAGTAAAATCTCCAATGCGCTGCCCAATCCTATGTTGACGAGTGGCTAATTTGGTGAGCTAGTTAAGTGAACAAGTACATCATTACCGCCCTCCACCCATGAATATGCACGTAGAGCATAAACACCAACGTGTTCATTTATTTCTTACCGACTGCGGTTCGAAATTCAAATGTGCATCACTCATTTTATGTTTATTCCTGACCCTTGACAGACAGCGATCACCTTATGACCACTACAAACGGTTTCCCAGCCATAAAAGGCAACACGCCACAACAGAAGCCTGTTGGCTTCTCACTTCTGAGCCCTAATTCAGACGGGGTTATTTTCCAAACAAACCCATCACACAGTCGTACCTTTTATCATCGCTGATCCCAAACGGCTCAGTGTCTCCGTTGTTTAGTGAGCTGTGTTTGTTTTGGTAACAGTAGAGTGGCTCACCCCGCTCAGCATTATGCCAAGTGATCCTGTGAATATTTAATTGCGCTCCCACACAATGAGAGCACAAAAATGGCTGTCACGCCCAGACTTCTGCGAGTTGCTTGCTTGTATGATGTGCATTGTGCAAGGTTTCCTAGTCATACCTGTGAGTTATCAGGTGATTTACTGGGTTACACGGAAAGACAATGGAAAACAAAAACACACACACACACTCACCCACACACCCACCGTAGTGTGTAAATACACCCAAGTGTACATAAATATCTATAATAAACTTGTATACACTTGCACAAAAACCCAGAGGAAGCCCGGATAAACCTGCCTCATTAATAAGACATACGGCATGCCAAGTATAGCCCAATGACAACAGCACTCACAGAGAGAGAGAGAGAGAGAGAGAGAGAGAGAGAGAGAGAGAGAGAGAGAGAGAGAGAGAGAGAGATGCATTATTTCTGTACTCAATAGACGTGCCTCATATAAGCCACTTACAAATAACCTTTGCACACACACACACACACACACACACACACACCACTACAGTGTCTCGGACACTATTTTCACAATCGGTAAAAACTAGCCTATTGAGATTGATATCGAATGGCTACATGTTTCAACCAAGATGAATAATAGATGACGCTGGATGCGGTGGTTTGATATTGTGCTGTGGTATTGAATGTTCTGATTACTGCTGAGGGACAAGAGCATGAACGAGCGCTGCACGATTTGGCAGAGTGAGGAACCAGAAAGAGTGCAAACAGCGGAGACAGACAGGGAGACAGAAAGAGAGGAAATGGAGGGAATGGAAGGAGACATAAAGGGGCCGTTGGTAGCAGGCTTGTCTCCAGGCGAGGAGATCATGCAGCCAAAATCACCCTTCAGCACCATCTGTTTCCTACTTGTGAGACTGTCATAGGCTAAAGAAAATGCATTTTTAGGTCCCGCCCAAACCCATTCTAAACTCACACCAAACCCGAGCTAAACCCAGACCAAAACCATGTTAAATGCAGTCCAAAAGCATTTAAAACCATGCACACGAACACTCTAATCCCAGACCAAACCTATTCTAAACCCAGACCAAATCCACTCTAAACCTAGCCTAAACCCATTCTAGACCCAGCCTAAACCCATTCAAAACCCAGACAAACCCATTCTAAACCCATTCAAAACCCAGACAAACCCATTCTAAACCCAGCCTAAACCCATTCTAAACCCAGACAAACCCATTCTAAACCCAGCCTAAACCCAGACCAAATCCACTCTAAACCTAGCCTAAACCCATTCTAGACCCATCTTAAACCCATTCTAAATCTAGCCTAAACCCATTCTAGACCCATCCTAAACCCATTGAAAACCCAGACAAACCCACTCTAAACCCAGCCTAACCCATTCTAAACCCAGCCTAACCCATTCAAAACCCAGACAAACCCATTCTAAACCCAGACAAACCCATTCTAAACCCAGCCTAACCCAGACAAACCCATTTTAAACCCAGCCTAAACCCAGCCTAAACCCAGCCTAAACCCATTCTAAACCCAGACCAAACCTATTCTAAACCCAGACCAAATCCACTCTAAACCTAGCCTAAACCCATTCTAGACCTATCCTAAACCCATTCTAAATCAAGACCAAACCCATTCTAAACCCAGCCTAAACCTATCCTAAACCCAGACCAAACCCCTTCTAAACCCAGACCAAACCCACAACCAAACCCTAGACTCAACTCAAAGCCAGCTACAAAACCTCTCCTAAGGCCAGGTCAAGCCTAGCCAAACTGGGCTCTCAGTGACACAAAACTGCCTGTGGATTAGAGGTTCTGTAAATATACATTACATATAATATAATCATCATGATCACATCCTGTATAAATACACACCTCAAAAGACACAAAAATCTGCACAAAGGCCTCTGACACACAACAGATATGTTGCTTTGTACCCTTAACAACTGGCCTGTACGGACTACACTAGGCATTATGTCCTATAAAGGAGGGATTATTACATTATGACACTATTATATACATAGCACTCGTGCTCATTTCCTCAGAACGGAAACTGCCAGAATGTTGCTCCCCGCTCATCCAAGCACATGTGTAGGTGAGACTGAAAATGCACGCACACGAGCGTGCAGCAGAAGGAAACCACTTACGGACTAAGCACTTTTCAGTTGCAAGCCAGTACAACACCCAACATCTCTAGCACAGAGTGGAAAAGGCAGTGCATGTCAAATTCTCTGGAGTCTTTAGGCATGGCTCTGCTGGAATCAAAATAATCATAATTCTCACGCTTTCGGCACAGAAAAAAAAATCAGATCTTTCCTCTCGCTGGTGCGGAGAATTGCCTTTTTCACTCTCGTACTTGCATTAAAGTAAAACGGATGATAGCATGCTACGTCAGACAGTACAGCTGTGTTTCAATATGAATAAGAACTGGACAATATACTGTTCCATAAGTTGCCTGAAGTTAGGACACACCAATCTGAAGCAAACTCAAATCACATGCATCATGCAACACACACACACACACACACACACTCCTACCAGAGGGAATGTGGTTGAGTCCAGATGGTTTGAGAAGCTCCAGAGGCTGCTCTTTACTGGAAAGGCTATCTGTGGGAGAGAGGGAGAGGGAGAGGGAGAGAGAGAGAGAGAGAGAGAAGACGAGCGTTCAGAAACAATCCAGTGCACTGACAATCAGCCAGAGTGCAGCTGTGTGAAGCATCACACTGAGAGAAACACTGAGAGAAAGAGAGAGAGAGAGAGAGGACAATACACTCGCTTAAAGACACATGCACTCAGATGGGGGGTATTAAGAAGGAAACGGGGTTATGGAAAAATAACCTGTTGGAAAAGAATTTGCATTTCTGTTCACACCTCTAATACCAAAACACACAGGGGAATGCCTATATGCACATGCCAAAATACAGAGCTCTCACTACGAGCCTGGCTTTAAAATATCCCCCGCAAGAAAATCAATCAATTAATTAATTAATTAATTAATTAATTAAAGGGCTTCGACTGGTGGATTATATAGATTCGGGTTCATAATCACAGTTTTCCGTTCTGAATAATGAAGAAAGAAAAAATAATAATAATACAGGATGACAACGTACCCAGAAAGATAAACAAGTAAATCTTTGCGAATTGTGTCTGTGTCTAGGAAAATGATCAACAGCAGGGTGGTACGACGCGGCCCGGCAGGAAGCGGAGTTACTGTTCCCACTCAGAAGGTGATTATTTTCCAATCAAAGCACAGCACAAAGTGTTTTATTCCTTTTCCTATTCCACAGCAATTCGGCAACAATAACAATTTGACATTTATTAAAAGAATGACATTTCATACTTTTCATCCATTTTAAGGAACATTTAACATAATCACCTAACGGATTAAGATCCGGCCAGGTTCCTGAGCGGGACACTATAACTGCTATGAACAGCTAGCCACACTGTTTTCTTCGAGTTAATAAAACACCACCACAAACTGCAAAGCTCTCGGTCCTGAAGACTGCAGTGTCAGGAAAAAGTCCGAGCTACAGCTTAACGTCTGCCTGGTAGAAAGCACCGACACTGGAGACTCCTTCCAAAAACACTAAATAATAAACATGCCCTGATGGCAAACTTTTCACAAACAATTAATTACACGTGATTAGGTCGAGTATCCGATAGACCGGTGTGCCTGGGTAAATTGCCACTATATAAATGATAACTTATTACAATATAAATCTGTCTTTTGTCTTAAAGCTAGCAACGGCTCTGAGCCGTGCCGCTGTAGAAAATGACTCGGAACCCTCTGACCAAACAGAATCAAGCACAAGAGCTTACAAAAGAAAATAAATAAATAAATAAATCAAGGAACATGAACTACATAAAACCACAGAGAAACACACTGCAAGCACAAACTCAGTCTCAGAACACTGACTTCACATAACTGAGTGTGAGCTGCATGTATTTATATAAAAAAAAAAAAAAAAAAAAAAAAAAAAAAAAAAAAAAAATTTAAAAAGGTGAGAACCCTGACACGATGATCTGGCTGCTCCTCACACCTACACACTGAGAGATGAGTCGCGAAGCGCGAGCTTTACAAAGACGGGCAGGCATTTGACTTCAGCGGAAAGCCTGAAAAGAGCACCAATTATAGTTCGCCGAGAGAGGGTATGTGTGTGTCTCGAACCGACAGCAGGTTAGAAGAGGGCGAAAGTGCCTGTGCTCCAGTCGTCAGCCATTCCAGGCTCAGAGCACGTATCCAGCACTACAGCCAGAAGCTCTGAGGGAGAGGAAAGACCTTCCACCCTGATTCTCCTACACAATCCATTCACATCCAAACTGAGGACAGGTGATCCACACGGCCCAGGTGTCCTCGCCCATTCTTAAGCAGGAACGCGGGCATTCGAACACCTTCCCTCGCTTTTCATGTAATTCTGAATATATTAAGCAGTGGGTTGTGGAAGAGACCCAGGAGCATCAAAGCATCATTTATTTAATGAAAGAGGGGGAAAAAACGAGCACGAGTGCGCTAAACTTACAAGCTCAGACCTACAAGTGGTTTGAACCTTACAGACACACACATACAGAGCCATCTGGCTTCTATTTAGTCACACAAGTCAAACCAAAACTTGTTCCAAACCATTTTTCCCCCCCTCTATATTAATTCATACATGGTTTGACATGGCAGTTCCACAAAACATGGCAGAACAAGCGCCCACACTTATCCTTGTGAAGAGAAGAAAAAAAAAAAAAAAATCCAAATTCTATGAATATGCAAATTAGAAATGGCTCCAAAACTACACACAGTCGCTGCCTCCCCTGGTTAACTGGTACCGAGTGGCCTGTATTTGCATATTGTACATGGCAGACTCGTATGTTTTATGGAAGGAATAAAACGCAACAGGGTGTGCCGTTATAGGGAAATAATGAAGTTTTTGATGAGGTGATTTTACAGTTTTCTTATGTACATAATCTCAATCATCATCATGCTGATTTTATGAATGTACAACCCTGGGAAAGAATCTTACCGAGATGTTACAGAAAGTTATTCGACACGACTGGCCAATTAGAATAGAGAATTCAACAAATGCTCTTGTATGAGAATCTTCGGTAATAACTCAGATTTTGCAGTGAGATGTTCGAAAGATGAATCCCAGTATAGAGCACGCAGGACTCCAGTAAAAGAGGAATCCCAGTGGAGAGAATGCAGACGAACCCCCGAAATAGAGGAACCCTAGTGAAACCACTGCAGAAGCAGGTACAGGCTTGCATAGCAGGCAGAGTGAACTCCGGGTACAAAGTGGCATGATTGAAGGCAAAGCTACTTTCCGTTTCTGTTTCTGACTTTTTCCAGCCAGCCAGACTGCGGGCATGGTTAATACATGACGGAACACAAGAGGAATGAAAAATTCAAAAAGTGAACAACCCCCACCCCAGTGGAATGGTTACTAAAGAAAGATCCATCCACGCTCCACGGGCAGGCCTAATTTCTGTCTGACAGAAGGAAGAATAAAAAGACGAGCAGATGGGGAAAAAGTAGAGGAGGAGGAGGAGGAGGAGGAGGGAGAGGAAGAACACAGAATGGAAGCTGTTTAGTTAGGTTTGTGGATCAGGGCCTTGTTCTCGGGCTTGTATCACTCCTTGATCTATTTCCGGACGAAGTCTCCTCACACCATAATAGCATTTTAATTAGCCCACCCTGCCAGGACATCCATCATGCATCACTCAGTGAAAGCTTGCTACTAAAATATCAGCAAAAACAATGTTCAGAGGCAGCATTACACTGGAGCCATATTACACGTACAGACTTTCTGACATAGTCTACGTGTGTTAGCTGTCAATGCCTAAAAAACAGGAATGTCCATGAATGGAGTGCGAGAAAAGTGCAATACCATAAAAAAAAAGATCTTTATGGTGTACTGTAAGGTCATGTCTGAAGATCAGAGAGAAATACGCTGCTAGTTTATACGCTGCAATACAAAGTTTTTAAATACATGGCAATATGGTACTATAATATTATACACTTTTACTGAGATATTCTGAGTATTTTCCATACCACTTATCCTACACGGGGTCGGGGGGAGCCTGGAGCCTATCCCAGAGAACTCTGGGCACAGGCCGTGGGACACCCTGGACAGCGTGCCAACCCATCGCAGGGCCCAATCACACACCCGTTCACACGGACAGTTTGGAAATGCAAATCAGCATGTCTTTGCGGGACAGGCGGGATTCGAACACCCAACCTCGGAGGTGCGAGGCAAACATGTGAACCACTAAGCCACCGCACCCTCCTATTATTATTATTATTATTATTATTATTATTATTATTATTATTATTTATTTTTTTTAAAACATATTTTTACATTCATGCAAACAGGTTTCTAAATGCAGCACTATAGTTTTGGTGCCAGGCTATTTTTTAAGAATATCATTATACACATTCAATATTTGATATTTTTATAACCCTTACATGGCACCACTATGGATAGGTGTTACACACACACACACACACACACACATACACACACATATATATAAACAAACTGGAGAAATCATAAGTTGCATTTTCAGTTGAATTTGGAGAAACTACGTGAAGCATCCGTTGTGTTGAACTACTTCAACTGCTTTTGTTTGATTTGTTCGTTGCAAACAGCTGAAAGTCTGTACATTTTGACAATAAACCTGATTTGCAGTGGGGCATGGATAATTTTGATTGCAATTGTGTGGGTGTATGTATGTATGTATGTATGTATGTATGTATGTATGTATGTGTGTGTGTGTGGTGTTTGATTTTTTTTTTTTGTTTGTTTGTTTTTTTGCATGTATTGCCCGTTTCAAATCCCACCCCCCACAACATTTCAATGAGATTCAAATCTGGGCTTTGACTAGGCCATTCTATAACCCTCCATGACTACGTTTACATGCACAGCAGTAATCTAATTACTGACCTTACTCTAGTAAGATAATAATGTGATTAAGGTGTTTACATGAGTGGCTTTTAGAACACTCCTGTCATGTTCCTGTTTTACACGTTATAGAACATAATTAGATTAACAGCCCGCGTCATTACGTCACCGCGCCACGCCGTCCGACGTCCCTCCGGAATTTCACGCATCGACGTACAGTTCGTCTTCGTTCTGGTACCGTATACAGTTTTGGGTGTTTTTATTAAAAAAAAAATTTACGAACGCTTCAAGTGCGGTTAACTATTCGTCACGCTGTACGTGCAAATAGACGACTGTTGAAGCCGCAGGATGCGTCCCAAACCGCGTACTTACCGTCTATATAGTAGCCGAGATACATGTGTTTTTCCCCACTACAGGCCTATAGAGGGCAAGTATGCGGTTTGGGACGCAGCCGTGCTCTCTTGTTCGGCGTAAGATGTTGAGCACTGCGGTGTATGATTGTGTCCTGTCGCAGAATGCAGTGAAAACTCTCACACGAGGTTAACAGTGTGATTAAGGCGAGTACGTGTCTGTAACGCACGTCGATAATGCGACTAAAACAGGAGTACTCCACCTGTCTTAATTCCATTAGTGATTAATTCGAGTACGACCTTAATCAGATTAAGGTCATTAAAAACTGCCGTTTACATGGTAGTTTCTTAATCAAAGTATCACCTTAATTGGGTTAAGAGTGGATTATTGTTGTCCATGTAAACACACTGCATTTCTTCCTTTTGCTAGTGTGCTTAGGATCATTATCCTGTTGTAAAGGTACTAGCAGATATTTCGGGGTTCTCGGAGACTTTTACATCATTTTACATCAGACGGTCCGCTCTTGAATTTGCTGGGACGCCCAGTCTTGGACAAATTGGCAATCGTTTAAAGTCTGCACCACTCGTAGATGATTTTCCTTACAGTGGAATGATGCGTTTCAAATAATCTGGAGATCTCTTTTAAATCCCTCGCCAGACTCGTAGCCATCCACAACCTTTTTTCCTGAAGGCCTTACAGAACTCTTCAGATCTTGGCATGAGGACACCACACACCTCAATATCAAAGGGAACACCAGACCCTAGATATGAGAGGGGTATAAATAAGACCGGTTCCACCTGCACTCCCTGAGCAGGTTCTCATCACTGGCGCCCAATCCTGAACACCCGAGTCTAATTTTACACATTTGAAGGTTTGATAAAATGCAGGGGTGTACTTACTTTTTCCATGGGACTGATCTGTTGTGTGTTTTTTTTTTTATTATTATTATTCTGAAAATTACTACAAAATGTCAATTTTGTGCCATTTGATCAACTTTATTAATAGGCACTGATTCAAAGAGGATCAAATGTTTGCTTGTCCAAATGCCTCAAAAAAACCTCAACAATTTCCATGGGGTGTACTTATTTTTTCCCCCATGACTGTATGTAAAAATGGTAAATGGTATGTCATCCGCATTGAGCTTTTTCACTTTCAATTCCTCCAGTAAAGTCAAACATTTCTCAGTTCACTTGTCCTACTTAGATGTTCCAACTATACGGTACTTATCTTGGACGCATTTCTTGAAATTGAACCGAAAACGCAAACAAAATTTGCTTTAAAATGGTCCCCAATCCCCACCTATACACACACACACACACACACACACACACACACCTACTAGACCCGGCTCGAACCGTTTCCATACTCACTTGCCACAGATGTAGCCATTCTGTAGCGAATTCCCAGCAACCTGTTCATTAACGGATCACAAAAACAGCATCCTGTATTTTTCACATAACCATTTTTACGGAACAAAGTCTTTTTTTTCAGGCTTCACAGACATGAAACAAGAGACAGCGAACAAAAGGCCAAGTATCCACTCTCACTGTCTACATGCGAGATCCCACACACACTCACCACATCCCACACACACTGCCTAAAACCCCAACATGATTCTGTCCCATCTAATTCTAGCCATTCTCCCATAAACTAAATCAGACCACGTGCATTTTCCCAACGACTGCTGAAAGATTAACTGATCTTGATCTTCAGTCTGAAGAAACGACGCATGGTGGTTGTGTTTATGAAAAAAAAAAAAAAAAACAACACACAACACTGTTTTTCATTATAGTTGCAACACTTAAAAAATAGAATGCTGATGAATAAATACATGAAAGAACTGAACTGTTTCTCGTGTGTGTGTGTGTGTGTGTCACTGAGACGGGAGCCGGGCAGACGGGCAGCCAGTGGCAGATGGCAGAAAGATGACACCAGAGCCTGATGGGCTGGATGAGGAGAAGTCCTTCTGTCTGTGTGGCATCAGACCCATGGTTACACGCACGGACACGTTCACACCCACAGACGTTCAACATGTAGTACACCGTTCCCGAGTTCAGAGGTGATCAAACCGCTGGCCATCGGAGTCGTCGATTTACAGTCGGCTCGGATGCGGGCGACGTGAGAACTTCGAGAGAGGATTTCTCGATATGGTTCGAACCAGACAAAACCAGAGAGATGCAGGATGGTGGGCGAAATACGACACCAATAGAAAACCGTTGACTTCGGAGAATGATTCGATCACACATGGAGATCAAACGGTACTACACATGAACCCCGTGGCACGTGATTCACATCCAGCCGCCATCGGTAAAGCACTGATGAAGAAGAAATTGAGGAAGAAATCTATGCAACACACAATATAAAACTAAAAAGGAAGCTAGGAAAAGAGTCGCGTCCTCAGCTATAGGGATGCATCGAAGCGATCGGGTCAGTCTGAGTGCATGTTTTTTTGTCAACACTGATACGGATACCGAAATGACGAGTATTAAGTGCTCGCGGGCATCATGGAACATTTTATCTAGCACTGTTTATGTTGCTAACGTCAACTGCTAGCAATGAACACCATGTGCTGTGTACTGTAGAGCAGGACGGCGTTCGTGATCATCACACTTCGGTCGCTCCAGGATTTCGCGTTCGCGGAAAGGAACGCAGAATCAAGGGGAAAACTGCAGTATTCGCAGGAGATTGCAAGACATTCTAAATTAAAGCAGATTTTCAGCAGATTTGGTCCAGGACGCGTCACGTGACATCACCACAGCGCACTTTCAGCGAAAGCCGTCTTTGATACACGTGCGTCACACATGGGCTCATTTACCAAACATCACTGTGAACAACCGTGGAAAACGATTTCCCGCATCTGCAATTACGGGAAAGGGGGGGGGGATTTTAAAAAAATAAGAAAATAAATAAATAAAAAGGCATTTTTGGCCGAAACGATCACAAAAAAAACTCTGAAAAATGCTGTGAATTACATTCGCGAGCAACGTGTAGACCCTGACCTGTGTTTCAGTGTTCAGAGCTCTCATCAGCCTTCATCGTGCACTCTAAAGACACTGCTTATGCTGTGGCTCCTTCCCTTGATATTTACGTAGAGCACAGTGTGCGATCCGCTTTGCTTTAAGCATCGATTGTAAAATACTTCCAGAACGCGGCCATTTTGTTTCGTCTGTAGCGACAACGTACATTAGGTCACGAGGTAACGCGTAGTGTCGGAGTACGACATCGGTATCGACATCGATGCATCGCTACTCGGCTGTGTGGATCGGTTTTAAAAGACGTCTGTAAAATCTCTCTGTATCTCTCTAAAATTGATCTCGGCTTTGTTTTCAGTTAAGGTATCTTTTATAATCCGTACAGACACATACTTTTTTTTATATTTAAATCAATGTGCACCTTAAGATATATATGGAAGATTTACATATGGAATAAACGAGCTATTTAACAAACTGCACCATGATTGAATGATGAATTTGAGAAATAAATACGCAGCTGTTACAAATACACGGAGACACGATCAGAGAACGCATCAGCTACTGGTCATTATTGTTTCATGTCAGAACGGGACACTGGACAGGTACGCATGCTAGTTCTGCGGACTGCTCAGGTGAATTTCTGACTAAGGGACCCGAATGACCCGGGGCTGTCGGGTCGACCCTGAGCTGGAGGACAACACGAAGAGAGACACGAGCTTACTTATAATCAGCCAAACACCACAATGTCCTACAGCCACCTCTTACACTGCCTGCACAGCCTGCCGCCACACACACACACACACACACACACACACACAGAGAGAGACAAACAAGCAAGCAAACAGACGAACTTCAGTTCTTATGGTGTGTTGGTAAAAATAGCCGTTAATGATGGCGAGTGACTCAGTGAACCGTGGCAGAGATCGCGGAGCGTGTTTACAGTGCAGCCGAGGCTTTTGAAGTCTTATCAGCCACCAGAAGCTCCATTTCCAGAAGCATGCGATCCCGCGCCATTTTGGCCACACACATCCCAGAGGACATGGGAAATGACATCAGAGCTCTTACACAGGAAAGCATGGATAATCAGCTATATCTCTGGTAGAGGAGAAGCAGGAAATGCCTTTTATTTACTTCCTTTCTTCGCTCAGATCAGCGAAGTCCTCCTTGTGGACAGAACGTCATTGCTCGGACTTGTGTGTGCAGCCCCGCACCAGGGGCGTGAAGCTCTACGCTGGGGAGAAGCAGTGAAGGCGGGCGATCTGCTAAAGATACAGTATGAACTGCCGATGACAGGTCCGCCTGAGGTCACCTTGCCTCGACTCTCTGAGAAGCGGCAGGGAGGAACGAGGCCCGGCAAGAGCGGCGCTGATGAATGATGGAGGGAAAGACTAAATGAAGCAGAGTGTGACCGAGAGAACAGCATGGCCATTAGCGTCCTGCGTTAGCAGCCTTTAAGCATTCTGAGCTCCCATTCATTCTCCACAACGAAAACGCGTACACGCGGCACACAGACTGCGGCATCATATAGCATTTGGATTAAATCCGGCTCTGTGTGTACTGCCTGTAATACTGTACTGCCTCTACATCAGCTGTCCATCCCGCCGACCTTATTTAACACCCGACGACACATTCTGATCACAAATACCGATGCATAGAAAAGAAAAAAATTCAAGCTTAAAGTCACAACAGTTTATTTGCCGGAATGAAACAATTTTTTTTTTTTTTTTTTTTTTTTTTTTTTTTTTAAGTGCAAGGGAATTTATTAATTGTGTGTACATCCTCTATACTGCTTATCCTTCAGAGTTGTGGGGAACCTGGAGTCTATCCCAGGGAGCATGGGGCACAAGGCGGGGTACACCCTGGACGGGGTGCCAGTCCATCGCAGGGCGCACTCACACACATTCATACACTCGACACTTTGGACATGCTAATCAGTCGCACATCTTTGGACTGGGGGAGGAAACTCAAGTACCCAGAGGAAACCCCCACAGCACAGGGAGAGCACGCAAGCTCCACACACACAGGGCGGAGGTGGGAATCGAACCCATGACCCCGGAGGTGTCAGGCAAACATGCTGCCCCATATGTGTAAGTTACCATAAGTGTTAAATAAATAAATAAATAAATAAATAAAGTTGTCCTAAAAACAGCCTTAAACTGACTGAAAACATTTCATTCCCACTCCCATGTCTAAAACAGCATGTTTACAGCAGCGTCGTCACGGTAACCTATTTTTCATTGATCGTGCTAGTTCACCCCACTGCGTCCAAATATACGCCACTATTTATAAGCTTATTTGTTCTAAACGTGGTTTAAAAGCCTTGATCTCGGTACAGGAAAGCGGTAGAGAAAACAATGAGATGGAGAATGATGGCTAACAGATTCGGTGATGGATGCCCACTCACTGTTGGACCATCCGCTAGGAGAGAGGCGGCTGACTGACAAGCTCCATGTGCTCAGTATCTACCTGACTCTGCCAGCACGTATGTGCCAAGTGCCCGGTGTCGGCAGGAACCGAGTGTCTGGCAGGAAGTGTGGCAGTTGGATGTGTAGTGAGGGATGGTCACTTCCCTGCAGCCCCAGTGACTGCATAGTGAGTCCAACCAAACACACACACCCCCCATATAACAGGGTACGGGTTCCCACTGGTACACACACACACACGCACACCACTTCTCAGCATTCACACACACGCACACACTGCTAAAGGTCGTGCTCTTCATCTGAGTCAGTTATGCGAAAGACAAAAACAAGCTCATTGTCTAGAATTAATAGGCAGAACATCCTTCACTTTATTACCTCCTTTATGACTCACACAATAAGGAATACAACTAGAAATGATCTCTGTAGCAAAGAATGAGTCTTCCCCCCCCCAAATAAATAAATAAATAAATAAACACCACATCCACAGACACAAAAGAGATGCAAAGGAAGTTGGCGAAGGCGGGAAATTTGATAGCTATATCACAATAATTCCGGAACGAATAAACTTTTTCATTACTGTGGGTATCGAATACTTCTACACGGACCAACTCTTTTTATGTGGTAACGTTTAATGAAATGGTTACTTGATCTAAATGAATTCATTAACTATTAAAATGTGTTTAAAAACATTTTATTGCTGCCACTTTTTTTTTTTTTTTACCTTCCTTCGTATGCATCTTTTACACAGAAAAGGTATACATCTAGAGTCTTACTCTAAAAGGTCATTACAGTCCGTCCATCTCCATTCGATCTTTTTAAACGTTAGATCCGACATTTCCAAGTGGACGATACATGTTAAAAGTTTCAAAAGATAAAAATACCATCCCGGTGACGAGAAAAGAAACGCCGTTTCCCCAATCCGCCTACTTATCCACCGCGCCAAAACTACATCCTCTCTTTGCGAGGGAAAAAATGACACACTTTTGAGTGTGTATTAAAAGAGTACGCAAGGACTGGGACGTCAATACGAACACGTCGTCGTAAACAAACTCCTGGTTGCGTTTCAGCTTTTCTGCATTTATTATTCCTCATATAAAATTTATACCAGTTCGTTTAACCGACCATTCCCTCGATTTATTTTTTCCACATTTCGTTCACGCCTCTCTAAAACGTAATCCGTGAATTCAGCAGAGCAAACCGTCGCAAAACTCCGCCCCCGTCGTGCATATTCGCCGAAATAGTGTCCACAGATCCACACTTTGAAAATCTACCGGAAATAGACGACCATCCGGGTACCTTTGGGATACTCGTTTCAACAAGACTACCGTTTGGGACAAACTAATTCTAATGTCGGATACTACGGTATTTAGTACGATAGTATGGCAGATGGATGCAGGGAAAATTGCGTTCCCTTTTTCTGTTCGTGTACGAACACCACATCTGAGCTCTCCTCTGTGGGAAACCTAAGCTCTGGCCACTCACGGCCCTTCATCACTTCCTTATTACGGCTACGGCTTTCGACAGGTCGTCTCTACAGCCGCCCGTCTACGTTCCTCACGTGTTTACAGGCTACTTAGCGGTCACTCCACGAATATCTCAGTGAGTGAAGCACTGTCAGCACTTTTGTTCTGCGTATTATTCTGTTCCATCCAGTTGGCCGTCCACCAGTGAGCGCTTCCACCGTTACCGACGTCCCTCATCGAGCCACCAACTCTAAACACAGGACATTTATACAGTCCTTGTGCTAACGTGAGAGAACCGTGAAATAAAGGTAAGCTATATTAGGCCGGGTAAACAGCTTGAAGAAGGTTATAGGGTCTCAGGAGAATTCAAAGCTGACCTGAGCGACTAAATGTGCCACCGGAGGCAGAGAACCTTCCGTCTCGAACTCAAGCACGTGTTAGCATTTGGAGGACCACCTGAACATGTTAGCGCATGCATTTTCACCACTAGAGTCAATCCATCTCCCTGAAGATGTATTCCCAGAGGCCTAATGGGCATGGACCCACAGCAAGTCACAACATAGTTGGATATAATGAGAGGAGGTTGATCTAGATGTTGGCTTTTTTGAAGAAGAGGCAAAAACAGGGGGTGAGAGAAGAGAGAGAGAGAGAGAGAGAGAGAGAGAGAGAGAGAGAGAGAGAGAGGGGCGTGCTTGTGAAAGGATATGTTAACTGGGATCTCAAATGGCAGCCATTAGTGACACTGCAAAGCATTTATGGCATCCGCTTTCTCTCTGATGAGAGACAATTAGTCCTGAAATTATGCGCTTTTTTGTTACGCAACAGCTGAGACTAGGCGCTGGGCCATATTCTCTTGGCATTGATCTGGTCGTTACCTCCAGCATGTTGTATAAAAGGTTGATCTCTCTCTATGCATCGTGTGAGAAAAAGCCCCACACTTAACTGGAGCGACTGTGAAAAACAGTAGCAGGTTTGCAAAAATTAACACGTCGCTTTTCAAAACAATCTCCTCCATGCCTGCAGGGGGCGATGAGAATCAGCAGGACTGCACATTGCTCCTCGAATATCCTGCCAAAAGGCTGATTACTCCAGTAATGGTCGGTAGACGTGGTATAAACACACTCGGTCTGCAGACCGTCTATAACGCTTTTATGTTTTTCTTGTTGATTTTGCTTTTCCAGTGCCACATTTCTGAGGTTAGTGGACAGCTGGAGAAACCTGGGGGTAAGTTAAGTGTTCAAGCAATCTTCAACAATCTTGAAGTGAACCAAACATGTTATGCATTATGGGTAGAGAGCAGCATTTTTTCGGTGGACTGAACTGACAGACTAATGGAAAACCGAATCGTAGAGAACAGAAATAGAGTGCTGAATATCTAGGGGGGGAAAAAAAAGAGAGAAATGGTGGGCACAGTTAACAAAACAAATAGATCTCAATGCCAAAACTGTCAATGCCTCTGCCGCCAACAAGTCTAGTTGCTCTTGGTACTAATTTGTATGCCAGAAATACCCTTAAGATATACTTCAAACAGGAAGGCTGCTATTGGACAGAAAAAAAACAAGAAAAACAAGAAAAAAAAAAACCTATTTCAGATATTTGACCTTGCTGTGACCATGAACCTGTTTGGATCAATTCCAGAATCTAATCAGATCGACTGCTGGTTATGATAATACTCATTCCATAGAAATCCGGCAAACATTCGCCCACTCCTTCTTGAGACATCGCGCAGATGAGAATCTCAGACGGATTGGCAGACGACGTGAAAACATAAAGCCTTCCCCGCTAATCACCGATGTTTTAAACTAGTGATTTCCAGGATTTCTATGCGCACTTACAAGTTGACACTTTCAGTAAAATTCAGCCAATCGCGACCTTAGTGTTCAGTCCCTCCGGGATTTAGAGATTTTGCTGTGACGGAAATGAACGTGAAATCGGGCAAACTGCGCGATATTCGCAGGGGCTTGCGATTTTTCCGAATTACCGCAGATCTGGGACGAGACGTGTCGTGTGACGTCATCACGATGCACGATCAGCCAAAGCCTTCTTCGATTCGCGTGCGTCGAACGTGAGCACAGCCGAAAGGTCTCATTTACCGACAAGCGTCACGTGCAAAAACGAGTTTGTGCAATGGCCGTTTCAACATTTCAAGTAGTTTTCCGCAAAAAAAACTACGAGTTTTGAAAAAAGCCGCAAGAGCGGGCGTTTTTGGCCACAGCGATCTCAAAAAAAAAAACCTCTGCGAAACCCTCTACAAACTGAGCATCATAAGAGTTTGTTTTGTTATATATCCTATCCATTCTTAATCCAGATAGAACCTTATAATACTAAGCGTGAACCCAAATCAAACCAAACGGCAAATGAACCAAAAGCATCAAATCGGCTTTGATTCGGTCTCGACAAATGGCAAGAACGCCCAAAGAGTTATCTACTACTGACTCCACCGGTGTGATCGATCTAAAGATACCCGAGTGCACATCACTCATCGTGAAGGTGTATAGTTCAAAGGCAAAATAAATAAATAAATAAATAAATAATATTAAATGCTTTCATAAGAGCTTTCATAAAAACTCAACCTACGAGAACACTGAGCCTTGGTGTAGCTGTTAGAATGCTTGCTAAAAGCTGGCTTGGGTTTCACTGTTTCTGCTACACAGCATGACAGCCTCTAACGAGGACATGTCCTATTTGTCATTTAGCACACGAGGACGTAAACACCGCCTCAGCACCTCCAGAGCAACACGTACCGCTGACTCGATAACACCCAAGTCAATCTTCTCAAAAAGGCGGCCCTGCGGCTGAATGTCCTGAGGGACTGGCTTGTTTTGCTCGAGATGCCCCCAGAAGGAGAGCATGATGACACAGCCTCCTGTCATTACAACAGCACACACGGAATATCAGCACCTCGACCACTGTGGCTGCTCTCTGCGCAGACGCCTCGCTTAGTCGCCTTCAGAGGAACTGATAACGGCTCGATGAACTCCGTTACATCCATCCAGCTGGGGGAACCGTAACCAAACCAACAAGTCAAGGAGCACCCTAAGTGACCACCTACGGTCATGTGATCTTACTGATTCCAGTTTTAACGTCATGTGGGCTCAAACACATCAAGTCCTCAGAAGTCAGAAAATTAAGTGTCCTAAACAGGCAAGAGAAATGATCGGCTAGACAAGATGCACGACCCGAACGCGTTCAAATCAACCGATGATTCAAACGACCAGGAAGTGGGATGTAAATAGATATAAAAAGCGGAGTGTTACATTATTAGAACTGCGGCGGGGACGCCGGTGTGACTTGTGGCTCTTCTGTGCAACCAAAAAGCAGCACTAAATACTCAAAACCTCGCACGGGTCCGCTTACAGATGAACAACTTGATCGAGTGGTTGACGGTTGCGAACCGGTTAACGATGATCAGCTTCACGTCAGTCAGCAAATATTGTTCCTACTTGCTGCTTTTTGTATACTTCAGGATGCACAGTCAATCTGGTTCTTCGCTGTGTAGTCAGAAAGCGTTCCAGAACAACTAACAGATGCTACAAAATCGGAAAAAATCTTACGATTCGAGCATGACGGGATTTCTAAAAACATCAGGCCACATACTAATAGTATCAGCGCTCGGTTCACGGCGTGCAACGCGGACCAGAAATCGATGCCACTGGAAGCAAATCCAAGCGTTTCACTTACACATTTGAGGTAGATGGGCTTTAATGGGTAACTAAAGCGGTGTGACTGTATGTGCACGCATCTGTGAGAGAGTAGGCATGCAGTGTCATGATTTCATCTGCCAGTGTGGTGACAAACAGGATGGATGAGTCACAAGGTACGCGTACCCATTCACACTCTCACTTCCTCTCGCACACCGTTCGGCTTTCAGAAAAACAGCCGTCACCGTCGAGGCTCTCACTGAGCGAGCGCTCAAACGCACTTCAGCGCTGATTCATGACCGATTCATTCACAGGCTTTTTGAAGCAAGAGGAAGCTGTTTACTGAGGAACATTTCGGTGCAGAATATTAAAGAGGCCAGGGGCATTTTAGTCATCGCCACATCAGTCGATGAAAAACACAAACCGGTCCGAGGAATATACGTGGTTTATATTACGCGTTGCTTATTCTGAAAGGAGTTCTCGTCTGTGATGGAGCTTCGGAAACTTCACAGACGTACGGACGGGAGAGCAAGGACTCCGAAGCATGCCGGGGTGTGCGTCTTTTTTCCTTACTGGCTGTGAAATTGTAACTCAATTTGCCATCTGTTCCCCAATCAAAAGCACCGAATTAAGAACATCCACTGCTCACCTCATGCCACCCAGACACTTAACACTACACGGCAGTGTTGCAAATAGTATTTCCCTCACACTCTTCTTGCAAATCGTCCTGCAAATTGATCTCTCTAGTTTGAACGCATCTAGTTTCGGGCGCAAAAGCTCCATCCACTGGCCATCTGACGTGGCTGGCTTCATTTGTTTCAGAGGAAGCAGCGACTAGCCCTCACCATCCCATGGTAGATGTCACGTGATGGAGAAGAACTGGCAAACGGATGGAATTGGCGTTGACTAAAACTGGAATAGAAATGGGGTGAAAATACAAAACTGCCTGACTACCGGTGGATCTACCGGTGGCTCGTTGGCAAAACTGCGATTTGAACTCACAACCGCTAATCACTGAGGTTCCACTGTCCTACCGCTGCTGCCGAGTGATGAAACACATCAGATTCTAGCAAATCGATTGAAGTCTAGAATGCAAGCCTAGCAATCTCCTAATGTAAAGAAGATTCTGTGATGCGCAGTCCGATAACAAATGATACGTGCCACAATAAATAGCCCTGTTGCTCCTGATGATGTTGGTGGAACGTGTGGGCAAACAACCTGCGCTCTACTAATTGCTAAATGTCCTGGGCACAGCAGCTTTAATTATAGGATGAGAGCATCAACAGAATTCCAGAGAGCACTGGCACACCACAGCTCTACAAGTGTGGATATGTGCACAGAACACACTTGGATTTGAAAGAGACTAGGGTCTGAAAGCATGGAAATGCCTCAGGTCTCAGGCTGGCCACATGGCACACACCTCTAAGGACTTGAATCCCTAGGTGTGCTGGCAAATTCACACCACAAAACATCGAAGAAAAAGCACACAAACAAATTGGCCTGGCTCAATACGGCTAGCGGACCGCGGGCTAAGTTCAACCCCGAGCTAGCACGCAACACACCTGGATGCATGTACTGGCTCGGTGTCGAATTGGGAAGCAATGCGTCTCTCGTCTCAGTGTGGGATGAATGCATTAGCATTACAGCAAGCCGGAATTAAATGCCCCTTGCACACAGCTGGAGATGTCTGTGCTGCTGCCAACAAATCACACTAAACAGCTAATCAATGAAGCAAGCTAAATCATCCCAGGCTATTTTTAAAAAAATAATAATAATAATTTTTTTTAAAACCCTGTATCAAGGTTGTATAAAATCCTGGGAAGTGGCCAAGCCGAAGATCATCTGGATAAAGGATTAATCCTGAGAGTGCGTGCAATATTTGACCAGATCTTAGGGATTTTCCCCATCTTGCACTTTTATGCTAATTTTGAAAATGTGAATTTAAAAAACATGAACAGAAAGGCCAGAAATATAATTTATTTTTAAAAAAATAATAATAATAATAATAATAATAAAAAATCTACCTAAATAATGTAAAAAGGGTTTTTTTTTTGTTTTTAAAAAAAACCTTTTAAACGGTAAAAAGTTGGTCTATTGATAAAGACGAGATTAAAAAGATAAGAAGAGACAAGAAAAAGAATGATGTACATCGGGTTTTCCACACAACTTAGGACAAAAGGATGCAACTCCCATGTTTCAGAATCGTCTCTAAATACATCTAAACATAAACATGGCTGCGACGGACGCTCGTGCGCCGTTTGGACGAATAAACAGATGAACGTTTCTCCTCAATTTAATTAATCAACAGCAGCCATATCAAACATCACTGCAACCCTGCATAGCTTTTTTTTGTTTTTGGTCGGATTATAAAGACATAAGATTCATTCACATTTTCATCTGGCAACTTCATTCTAAATACTCGTTTTTTAAAAAAAAAAAAAAAAAATGTTTGAATGGAAACACAGCTAGTGGCTCACGTCTGCTCCTCAAACTGCTTAATGTCTATTAACATCCCACGACGGGTAATTTCAATCAGACGCAGCATGGTGCTGATGCTCGGAGGGTGTTCATTCAAATCTGACTTACATTCCCGTACCTGGAGTAACTCAAAAGTAATAAAAATGAGCGCTAGGGGCCATTAGTCTTTCTGACGTCGCTGAATCGGAAAGTAATTATTATTGAATGAGGGAATATATGAACTGGTGGACAGGAAGCACATTTATTATTTATGCATGCGCGTCGTAACAGGACTACCTGGAAATGTGCTACAAAGTCTCGCTCTCTGAAAGTGTGCGAGAGAACGAGGAGGAGAACGTCGCTACCGCGACACTCTTTGATATACTGACAGTAGTTCGGCTGCAAATAAAGCCTCGGGTTACTTGTAGCTGAATATACGAACGCTCGTTATAATACGTTAGCGTTTCTATAGTAACGATGTACACGGCGTTACACAGTGGACGCTCCACAGAAAGAGATGTTTAAAAAATAAATAAATAAAAAATAAAACCCCCACACACACGACTGTAGTTGTTGATATGGCGAGGGTTTTTCGAATGGGGATGTTCATTTTGCATTTTTGGAAGGAGTCTCCGGTGTCAGCGCTTTGTAACAATCGAGGGCTGTTTGAAGTTTTCCGCCACAGACGAATTCTTCAGAACGGAGGACTCTGCGCTTTGTAAACCGACTCGTCAAGGAAGAGAACAAATAGAGACTGCTGAAGGAATGCCTGCTGCTGTTGTAATGTAAGTGATAACAGGAATGGACTTGTTTCGTGGACATTCCGCAAGATTAAACGTTTAAAAATGGCTAAATAAAGGGACTCAAATGTATGGCGTTGTCCTTTAATCAATTCCAAAAAAAATCAAACGGCTGGCAAGACACGCTAGATGATGATCACACTACCCTGTTGGTAATCGTTTTCCTATAGCGGCATGTCCGGTCATGTTCTATTCCTCACATACAGAACTGCCATTCAAATTAACCGGGCATCTAATGGTGCGGCAAAACGGATGTTTCGCAGAAAGACGTCGTGGCATGAGTTCCTTCTGTTAAAACCACAATCGCACCTTTCCTAAAGCTTGCCAATAACACAGACGTGTTTGGAAAGCCAGTCGCCCTGAACCATTTGTACGATAAGCCGGCACATTCCTCTCAATTAGGCAAGAATCCTTTACATGTGGGTCTCTCTGACGTCAATATTGTACCTTCCCAGACTCTCTTTTCCTCTTGCTCTTTTACATAACCCCCTTTTTTTCTGGCAGCCTCGACAGGTCATGGGATTACAGTTACAGAGAGGGTGGAGCCTCCCATCTCACTCACACACACACACACACCACTCCACCTCTCTCTCTCTCTCTCTCTCTCTCTCACATACGCACGCCTTTTCTTTTTTCTTTCTAAAGGGGAATCTACAGAGAGACAGTTGGTGTCAGTTTACACTTGCATGATAAAAAATTTAAAAAATAAATAAATAAATAAATAAATAAATAAATAAAGTTCCCTCCATTCAGCTGAGAAAATTAGAGCCCAATCATGCCCTAAAGTTCAGAACATGACTCAAATTAAGCACTATTTTCGGCATGTTGAGACTCATTCTGGCTTATACTCATATTACACCAGTAGGACAATCATCTCACACTGATACCTCTGATTGGAAGCAGCTGCTCTGCTGATTTGATCTGATGTTAAACCCGAATTAAAGAATTTTATAGAATGTTTCCTTCCCCTTTATTCTGTTGACATTAAAAAAAAAAAAAAAAAAAGTTTCATAGGGTTGCAATATGCAACGCTGCTATTTTGCTGGCAGAAAATTTTTAATCAAACCTACACGCACTGTATGGCGAAAAGTTTGTCGACGCCTCACCGTAACACCCATATGTGGGTTCTTACGCTCTTAAACTCTTGCCATAACGTTGGAAGCACTGAATTGTCTAGAATGACTGTGTGCTGTAGCATTAAAATTTCCCTTCACTGGAACTAAGAGGCACAAACCTGTTCCAACATGACGATGGCCCTGTGCACAAAGCGAGCTCCATGAACACGTGGTTTGCCGAGATTGGAGTGAAGGAACTCCAGCGGCCTGCACAGAGCCTTGACCTCAACCCCGCTGAACACCTCTGTGTTGGATGGATTGTACGTGGACTGCACCCCAGGCCTCCTCGTCCCAACATCAGTGCCCGTCCTCACTAATGCTCTTGGGGCTGAAGGAGCACAAATCCCCACAGCCACGCACCAAACTCTAACAGAAAGCCTTCCCAGAAGGGTGGAGGATATTATAACAGCAAAGCTGGACTAAATCTGGAATCGGATGCTCAAAAAGCACATCTGGGCGTGACGATCGGATGACTAAGCTTTCATAAACTTTTGCCCATATAGTGCATCATGCATCACAGAAATGTCCTCGAGCGTCGTAATTATATCCGCCTTTACGCTCCATCCAGAATTTTCTTCCCAACCTCATATAATGTGCAATAAAACCTCCGGGAAAGACAATGATTTGTTTTGCTATGATTACAAAAGCTTTTTACCTGACCCTAAGACTGCAGTGACTAACCGATTTGATTTAAGATGCAATAAACCTTCTGCTTTAACCTTCTTTTAACTATCTACAATGTTTTCTTTTAATTACACAAGATTCTTCGAAACGTTTCTGCCTTGCTGCTTGTTGACGATGAATCAGACTGGAGGAGGATTTCAGCCAGAATCCCGGCTTTCGGCGGTTTGTTTTGTCTCTCGGTACTCGTACAGAATGAGGATCTTACTGGGTTTTAGCAGGTCTGTAAGCTCCCATCTGATGTCAACAGGCATTTCAGTAACAGCTAATCCACACGCTGGCTGGATTGCGTCATACGCGGTTAGAGTGCTCTGTGAAGTGTTCTAGAGAAGAAAGAGAGCAAAAACTACTTACCAGAATCAGGTCATACTGTAGCACAGGTTTCAAAACCAAACCAAACTTATACCTACGAATAACCATCAAGAGTTAACCGAAACGTGTCCATCACCCCCTGTGTGCAGCAGAGTTTATCCAGGCTATCTTCCTCACCAGCAGGAAGGATGACCCTGACTTACACCACCAACATATACGGCTTGTTTAACAGCCTGACCATTTCCTTTCCCAGCTCCACGAGCAATCTGTACTGATGATGATGGCTATAAAACAACAGAAGCAATTGAGGACATAGGGCGACATGACCAGCCTGCCTCCTTCCTGAGGTACTTCCTGAGGGCTGAACTCAGCGCTGTGGCACCCTCCTCTGCTGTACAACACACACTACCACTCTCGCTTCCTGTCATTAAAAAAAAAAAAAAAAAAAATATCTAGCATTCTTTTTCTGGGATTGTTCTCTGAAACAATACAATCCTCTTTTATTCCCCCACTTCCAACATCTAACCCAAAACAGTCCCAGTCATGAGATGCAGGGAAGGAAACAGTGAGCACATAAAACCTTCCACATACCACAGCAAAAACGCTGTTGTTTTGTTGCCTAGGATGCAAATAAAGTTCTTCGGATAACTGCAGTACTGAATCTCACCTGCCTTCAATGACTCAGCCAGTCAGTGCAGGAGTAGCAAATCACTAGTACGGGATAAGCAGAATTCATGTCCGGGCTAATCTTTGTTTATTCATAGTTGCCAGGCTCAGAAGGAAAAAAGAAAAAAAATAAATAACACAAACCAAAACACCCTACTCCTTATTGACTGTGTGCATGATTAAGCATAACAAGCTTAATCCAACCTCCTGCCGCACTACACACATCGCCCAAGACGCGAATTGGGTGAGCATTTTATTTTTTTAAACTGGGAGCAATTAGCATGCACGGATTACGATCTTTTCACAACCGGCAACATGTACGTCCACTATACGGCCAAAAGTACGTGGACACCCGACCATCATACACGCGTGCTTGCTGCACGTCCCGTTCCGAAGTTCAACAGACGCCTCCCTTATTTCCAGCGAAGGTGGACTCCTTCATTTGTGTGCTTTCAGCATGAACGATTCTGGGATATACCACATATGGATGTGATCGTCAGGTGTCCGCACACTTTTGGCCATATAGTGTTCGTGGAAACACTGATGAGACGGAGCTAAATAATGGCCAGAGAAAACTCGTCATATAAAACTGTCCCCACAGAGCAAAAAATCAGGAAAATGAAGACACTAGCCAGACTCAAACGAGTTCTGTTGCATTTGATGAGAGGACAGAAAACCACAGCTTAGAGCCAAGTTGTTCCGAGTGTGCAAACACTATGTACTACATTAGAAAGCTAGTTAGAAAAATAGGAAGAAGAAGAAGAACAACAACAACAACAACAACAACAAGTACAAGAAGAAGAACAAGAAGTACAAGAAGAAGAAGAAGAAGAAGAACAACAACAACAACAACAAGTACACGAAGAAGAACAACAACAACAACAACAACAACAACAAGTACAAGAAGAACAAGAAGAAGAAGAACAAGAAGAAGAACAAGAAGAAGAACAAGTAGACGAACAACAACAACAAGTAGAACAACAACAACAACAACAAAAACAAGAAGAAGAAGAACAACAACAACAAGTACAAGAAGAACAAGAAGAAGAACAAGAAGAAGAACAAGAAGAAGAACAAGAAGAAGAACAAGAAGAAGAAGAACAAGAAGAAGAACAAGAAGAAGAAGAACAAGAAGAAGAACAAGAAGAAGAACAAGAAGAAGAAGAACAAGAAGAAGAACAAGAAGAAGAACAAGTAGACGAACAACAACAACAACAACTAGAACAACAAGAAGAAGAAGAAGAAGACGAACAACAACAACAACTAGAACAAGAAGAAGAAGAAGAAGAAGAACAAGTAGACGAACAACAACAACAACAACAACAAGAACAACAAGAAGAAGAACAAGAACAAGTACAAGAAGAAGAAGAAGAACAACAACAACAACAACAACAACAAGTACAACAAGAAGAAGAAGAACAACAACAAGAACTTGTTCCTCTTCTTGTTGAACAAGAAGAAGAACAACAACAACAACAAGTACAAGAAGAAGAACAACAACAACAAGTACAAGTACAAGAAGAAGAAGAGGAAGAACAACAACAAGTACAAGAAGAAGAAGAAGAAGAACAACAACTACAAGAAGAAGAAGAACAACAACAAGTACAAGAAAAACAACAACAACAACAAGTACAACAAGAAGAAGAAGAAGAACAAGAAGAAGAAGAAGAAGAAGAACAAGAAGAAGAAGAAGAAGAAGAACAACAACAACAACAACAACAACCACCACCTTGTTGATTTCCTTAGTCTGCATTAATGTGCTCAACTATCTAACAAGTTTGCGTTCTGTTATTGCATTACTAGCACACATGACTGTTTAGCCCAGTAACTGAGGTTTTCGGCTGACCGAAAGCACGGGACTGGGCGGCACACTGGAGCTTTTACTTCCCTAATGGGCTAGCAAATAAAACGCATGATATTTCTACCACTGGACTGAAAATGTTCTTGCCTCTGTTGTGGCACTATAGGAATTGTGCGAGTTACCCAAATCCAGCTCACTTCCCTTACTCTTACTTACCTAAACACTCAAACATAGCAATTTAGTCTAGGTTGCTCAAGGTAAATTCAGATGAATAAGAAAAGCAGGCTAAACTACTTAAGGCATAAATAAACACACATCACATTAAAAGGAAGCACTCGACTGTATTAGTGGATCTGGTTTCCTCAAGAACGTCTGCGATCTTGTTCTCAAACTAAACAGGGAAATGCGATAATAATAGCACGGTCACAATGGGCTATATGACAAGTCGAAGATACCCATTACTTTCATTGGAGAGATGCTTTAATTATAAGTAAGGTTTCAGAAATGGAGTCTCTTTATGTTGGTGTAGATCACAAACCGCTAATTAAGAAGCCAACGGCTGACAGGTACTAGTATGCTGGACCCAGGGGGTAACTGGTATGAAAAGAAGCGCACATGTAATTACAGGATCACGGCTCTTATTTTAAACCACGGTTACAGCTGAAGCACTGTGCAAACTTTAGCACTCCTATATTTTGACATTCGGAGATACTTTGCTGGAACAGCACCCCTGAACACCAGTGTGAGATCTGATTGCACTGTAAAAAATAAAAAATACACTTTTTTTTAAAAAAAATATTCACGCATAGTTTATCCAGGCTTCCCGAAAGGACATACCGTTATATACGATCGATGTTCACTTTATTAGGAACACCTGTACATTCATGCAATTTGGAGACATTTTTCAAACCTCCGACTTTAGCCTCGGATTCCTGTTCTCGTCCGATAGGAGTGGATCCCCGATACGGTGTCCTGCTGCTGGAGCCCATCCACCTGAACGTCCTGGAATGCTCTTCGACTCGTCACGGTTGGAAAGAGAGGTTAAACGAGTCATCATAGCGTTCCTGAAACGGTCTGGCCGTTCTCCTCTACCCTCTCTTATCAACAAGGCGTTTCCACCCACAAATCAGCCTCTCCGTCAATGTTTTTGTTGTTTTGTTTCGGCACCGTTCTGTTGAATATCTAGAGACTGCGGTGTGTGAAATTCCCAGGAGATCAGCAGTTTCTGAAATACTCAAACCAGCCTGACTGACACCAATAACCATGCCAAGGCTCATTCTGATGTTTTAACTGAAGCACTTGACCTGTATCTGCATGATTTTATGCACTGTGCTGCTGCCAGATGATTGTCTGACTGCATGAACAAGCAGGTGTTCCGAACAAAGTGGCTGCTAAGTGTATGCCACAGTTCTTCCCTAGAAATTTACACCAGACAGTTTTGTACTCCAGACGCCTTCCACAGAAATAGTCTCAAAATGCAGTAGAGAGATCATAAAGAATTGTCATGTCATAATGAACTTTTTTTTCTGCCGTCAACAGCGCAGACAGACACTTGAGCCGAACGTGAACTTTAGGTCAATGTCCTGGCGTGAATCCTACATCAAGATCCTTGCACCAATTCAATTAAAAAAAAAGTCAGCATGCTTCTACAAATCCTCTAATGAGTAGATTTAACACAACGTGTAACCATGCTGTAGAAATAAAACCAAGCACTAGGGCCAGGTGATACCAGAAGACCAAAATATCATACCGTTATATTTTTTCCACATTAAGGTCGGACAGTAATTTCACTGCATGAAAAGGCATGACTTAAGGACGGCAACGTTGGTGAAGCATCGGTCGCTGAGGTCTGCCTTTTCGAATGCTCTCCGTATTCACTCACCAGGCTAGGTCTTAAATGAGAACAAGGATTGCTTGTCTTTCCGCCCTTCACAGCAACACACCGTTTGCTCAGCTTGAAATTTAGGCTCTTCTGCCAAACCAAAGCATGTCCACAGTAAAGACCAAATCCGAATGTTTGTAAACATACAGGGTGGTGGTGTTTACAGGTGGGTAACACGCATCCGCGTTACTATAGTAACCTGAGCTCATGATCAAACCAGTGAGCCTGGTTGTGAGGCACCACCAACACTACCTGTTATACCAGAGGTTCTCAACCTTCTGAAACTAAAGCCTCCCTTATCATGTGACCCCCCCCCCCCCCCCAAATATTATCTAATCTCTCTCACTTATTTATATTTATAAATTTTTTTATTTATTTTATATATTTATTTTTATATATATATATATATATATATATATATATATATATATATATATATATATATATATATATATATATATATATATATATATATATATATATCTGTTTTAGATAGACAGGGTTTGTACTTTTCATAACGTTTATGATTTTTTTTAAATAACTTTTTTAAAACTATATAAAACAGGTATGGAACATGAATGATATAAAATGTTTCTGAACACTACAAGTACTTTGAACGAGAGAACCAGGCGGTAATAACGTGGACTATTTTACATGCAGAACATGTTGTACTCCGTTCGTCTCGCGTTCTAAAATCATCCGCGTAAAAATTGGGACGAAGGACGCGTCTCGTTATCCACGACGTTGTTAAATCTCCGCCTCTCGGTCACTCACTGAACAGAGCAGACGCAGAGGGAGGTGAGAGTGCAGCGGGAAAGCAAGACCTCATGCTTGCAGGACAGTACTGGAGATATTTGGAAAGTTGCTAAGGTTTGTCCCCCCCCAAAAAAAAAAAAAAAAAAAAGGCATTAAAGGGGTCTGAAAAGTCACTAAGTTGGCAAAACTGGTCCGCACTGACAGCTAGATAAAAGGCAGGCTAAACTCAGTCATCTCTCCCCAGCAAAAAGAAAATACCAAGGGAGAGGGAATGCAGGGTTTTTCATTTATGCACATTCTATTTGAAAAGCAATAATACACACCGAGTCTCCAAATAATGCCCTGTCTGTGTTTTTTTTTGTATTGTTTTTTTTCCTTGAAAGCAATTTGCGCCCGCCTTCCGATCTCTCCACGCCCCCCCCGGGTTGAGAAGCACTGTGTTATACCTCAGTACTCCTTTTTGTTTCGTCTTTGAATCCCACTGCTGAAGGTACTGCAAAAATGCATACCTTTATGTGAATCAGTACCAGCTTACCTAAGAATAATATGGACCTCTTAGCCATACATAAAGGACACAAGTCCATCACATAAGACACGAGAAAGCAGTGGTTACGCGTTTTTAAATTCGCGTGCGAGTCTTTTGTTTCCTTTTTACAATTCAAAATGACAAAAATGTCAAATGAAAGAATATTTTAAAAAGGATTTTCAAAAGCCAGGATATGCGAGGATATGAAGGACTGTACCAAATGACTACAAGCACAATTGAGGAGAAAAAAAGAAAAAAAAAAAAAAAAAACCTGTCCAGTCTATTTACAATTCATAAGAGGAAATAGCAGTGTAATTACGGTGTCAGTGCTTGACATGACAACTCTGTGAGAAGAGCAGAATAGGTGTAGAACTTTTACGAACAGAGTTTCGACGGAGAGGTCAATGTAGGCACCTCAACTCGCACACAGACAAAAACCAGGGAGAAAACATGAGCTAAAAGCTTATTATCGTGTGTGCAATGACAGGATGATAGCCATGTTTCTGCTGTGTCCTCATGACCCTGTATTACTGAACATAACACTTTGCATGAGCAATGTAAAAAGCCTTGAAGTGACATGGCACATGTATAATAGTAATTTTCCAACGGGGTACTTTATATAGCTAACTAAAGACGACACAAGAGGCAGCTTGTCAGCTTTTCTTTCTCTCTGCATCTAACCCCAGGACTACCTGCTAGCACAGTCCCTTTCCTTTCAAGCAAGACTTTTTAAAAAAATAAATAAATAAATAAATAATTTTAAAAAAGAGAAACGGAGCCATGTGAGGTCCAACAAATTACCCTTTGCATTATAGGGAGGTTGGAGAGGTTCATCTGTAACATGTCTCTCAAAGTAGAATCGTATGAGCTATCAAAAGCTCAATACCTTTTCGGAGCTACGGCATTGTAAACAGATTCTGTAATGTTCGATAGCTTCAAGACATTTTTAAAACTACTGGTGTCGTAGTAAAAACTACTACAACACCAACTTCATTTCACGGGGACTATAAATTAAACGACGGCTCCTTATTTGTTTCGTCTAACTCGTGAGAAGCTTTGTATCGAACGGTGTTTTTCCTCCCGCAGCTTGGATTCGTTTATCTATTTCCGACCATTGTGGTATCGAGAATTGAGACACGACCTGGTATTAGTATCATGACCAGCCTACTTCCGAGTGCGTACATCCCGAAAGATCTTTCTTGGTATTCAGAGACGACATTTACCCTAAACACAGTGCGTGATGATGATCTGATCGATCTCTCAATGAGCAGGGATACGGAGAAAATCAGGGCATATTTAACCACTTTTTAAAATCACCTCGTGATCAGTCCATGCCCAGGCTGGATTTCCTCGGAAAGGATGAGTGCTCGGTGCAAATACACAAGAAACAATATAATCTGGGATGAGGCTGCACACTGGTCCTGTTCTCATCAGTTTCTCATTACAGCATTATTTTTATTAGATTGATGTAACTAGGGCTGCAAACCTTCTGGGAAGAAGCTCTGTCAACAAGTAGAGGAAAAAAAAAAAAAACAAAAGAAAAAAAAACAACAAACCCCTGTTCTAATCTTTTCATATTACAGAAAGGAGAAGATGGGAGTCTGGGCATTAAGAGTAAACCAAATCGTGCAGGAGGGAGTCTGATCTACTAAATATAAGCAATGCACGATAACGTGCAAGCGTTTAGGCAAAAGGTGAGCGCCGATTCTGGTTGGGAATTCACCGAACGCCAGTGGACATTGACTCCTCTATAGCACGCTCACTGAACACAAGTAACTTCATCATAAAATGTCAGGCAAGCGCTACCTTGAGGTCAATAATGTTTGGGAAAAACTGATTCATGCCTGGAGAACACAAACAAGAGCCACATAAATATCTCTCGTGCAAACACCCATGCAACTGCTTTGGTCCGTCATGCATTACCTCGTTCTAACTATCGTGATGTGTGTAGCATGCCTACAAACTAAGTCCGGTGGAAAACAGAGGTTTGTTCGGGCAATAAATTTTTTTTTTAAAATGTACAAAAAAGTGTTGTTGCAGGAATCTGTGAAATTCCTTATTTATTAAGTTATAGCCTCCAGAGAAGCTCCTCAGGCAGTCCAGTCATTAGCACCTCTAATGAGACCTGTTCGCTTGAAACGTGAAACGTGACAACAGAATGTGGTTGCGATCCGTTCTGACGGGAAAGGTCGTTAATATTGCCATCTCCGAGACAGTGGGGGTACATTTAGCGGTAATTAAGGCTGCTCGATGAAGCATCGGGGCCCTGAGATCACAGCCACACGGACCGGTTTGAAGCTACTCTTGCAAAAGTGAAGTCATTATTGTAGAATGAAACATTTCACATAGTCCAGAGAAATATCAATGCTACATCAAATGCCCTGCAAACATTATTACATAAACAGCAGAAGGCGACATTGTATTGGCGTAAACACCCTTCTGAACATAAAACAAGGTGTGCAGGTTAAAACACAAGTCTTCTGATGCACGTACCAACGACTATGTCTGGGTATAACTGAAATCCAGACACGCTGACTCCTGAACAATTCGATCGAGCTATGTGGTCCAGGTCCAGGACCTGCTGATGGGTTCAGACTTTTATCCAACGTGACCTACATCTGAGACATGATAAGACTGAGCAGTTGAAGGTTGAGGGCTTTGTTTAAGGATCCAGCAGTGGGAGCTTGGAGTTTCTAGGGTTTGAACTTATGATCTTCCAATCAGTAGCCCAAAGCCTTAATCGCTGACCCTCACTCGGGGTGTAACTCTGGAGTGAGAGAACGATCGGTTCTTAGATACATCTCGATTCTCTCTTTAAATGATTCTGCATCGATGCATATAAAAGTACTTCAGGAATACAAGAAAGGTGAGAGCGAAGGCCACATTTCAATCTGGATTTGGAGGAAAAACAAAATATAGCCTTCTGCAGTACTTGCTCAACAGAACCCTTGAAAAAGTGGCAAGGCTTCCACATAATTTGGAAGGTGGCACAGCATAATCTCTCCTCATCGCTCTGGATAAAAGCGTCTGCTGATGATGAATACATGTAAATGCAATGTGACGGGATTTCAGTCGCACAGTGGCGAGAGGCTGGAGGTCACACCATTAAAAAAAAACAAACAAAAACAAACAAACAAAAAAAAACAATCCATCATGTTTGGAATACAGATGCAAAGGTGCATCAGGAATCATTTTAGCGTCACATGATGTCACTCTGAATTGGTAGCACAACAGATTCCTACCGCTCCTCGTAACTACAGCTCTCTCTTATTCGCTTGCATTACTGAGGAACATGCTTTAACATGAACAGCTGAGACTTTAATGGATTAACTGACTCGTTCTCATATCAGAGATGTAAAAATCAAACACTAACGCCCTATCCATTTAGACCAACACACAGATTTGTTTCATGCCAGGACACATTACTGGACTCTGAAGTCACTGTAGTCGTGTCGTCTGCCAAACGTGTACCGTCTTGCCCAGCTGCACTCGTCGGGACTGTTTCTCGGACGGCTAAGCCCGTCCGCACCAGAGTGTGAATGCAAATATTTTCCCAGCTGTAACTCCCATTTCCTATTGGGGCGAGGCGGCCCACGCTAGCGGCCTGCGCTGGTATCAGAGGGGAACAAAGTGGTGTAGGAGGATGACAAATCACTCTGCAGATGGCCGCTCGCTCGGTCCTGTCAAACTTCATATATTTGCTCTTTCTTCATCTTTTAACCAAAAACCACATAAATTGCTCTCTTTTCTGGTCCTCAGATCGTGCTTTGAGGTCACTGTGTCACCATCATTGCTCCCGACAGTGCTCCTGACTTGTTCTCCAAGACTGTAGTAGAAACGTCAGAAAACGTGCTAGTGGTTTCTCTGTTTGGCTCTGATTAGGCCACAGGGCCGAGTGTGTGGCCAAAGTACTTCCTTTCTGGAGTGTTATGGGGTCAGGACGGCTGGGAAAGCTTCAGAAACTAGGAACACACTAAACCTCAGGCCTGAGCAAATGATCTAGGGGAAAAACTGACCATGTGATACTTTTACCAGCCTCCTAAATCTGTGCGTCTTACGACAGAAGTTGTGCTGTTAAGTGCATCAGAAGCTTAACGCATAAGAAAACCTGGTAGAGATTTGGTTTTTGGAAAGCAGACAACGATCATTATTACGATTATATCTTAGGTATGCTGATTGTTGGTTGATCGTTTTGTGAATTGTTTCTCCCACCGGGAAATATTCCTCCCACAACTATGTTAACCTGAGATAGTGGACCGGGAGTCTGCCAAATCACTGAGTCATTCACTGACCTAGAAAAGGCACCATTATGATGCCTAAACCTCCACCTCCACTTACAGACCTGAATAGGCTTGTGGACCACAAACCCGCAGGCAACGGTGTCGCCATCAGTCAAATCCCAGTGATCACTGCATGGGCAGGCTGCCACCGTGGCCCGGCAAGCTGGAGCTGGAATGGTTTAGAAGCAAAAAGGATAATAATGCAGACGGGCCATATAAGGATGTCCGGAGAAGGTGTTTTTTTTTTTTTTTTTGGGTAACATAAGATGGTGGTGTTGTGTACCTCTCTAGCAGGATGGACAGCTTAGCAGCTTTAGGCTTGTTAACATACTAACACTTGGCACTGCCAGGCAAAGCTTAGATCATTAACAGGAGAAGGACAACTTAACTCCAGGGCGGCTTAACGCAAGTGGATAAGCGACTCCGCAGGAATCGTTTTTGCACAGAAGATTTCTGAGCACTTCTCTGATTTAATACAGCATATGGGACTGTTTTTATTCTGGGTGGAGTTCAGTGAACATTTCATAGCCTTTACAAATATGTGACAATTCTGAGACTTTAAAATACTGTTCCATAAAGTTGTGACTCTCAGTCAGGGCAAATCTTTGGAGAACATGGGGGGGGGGGGTTTGTCATTCTGGAAGATTTGTAGTGACCCTTCGTTCTAAAGGGACCAAAAGTGGAGCCAAAGCATGCCAGCCAAAAAAAAAAAAAAAAAGCCTCTCCCATTCTTCCTTTAAATGTGTAGCACTGACTTATCAGCATTTTGGTGTAAACCCTCATCACATACGAATAGGTGACAAAGGAAAGAAAGGATCCTAGTAAGGTTTTGGGTCACCACAAGCCACTAGACCAGCTTTAAGTTTCTGGAACTATTATGGAGATATGAACACCGTTCCTCCCAAAGGAATATCCTTTCAATATCATTCAGGGAGCTCTCATGTCCGTTAGATGGAGTCGGGGTCATCCTGGTAGGGACCACTCCCATCAGGATAGAAAGGACTTTGCAGTGACTTTTCAGTCTAAGGGAAGCCAGAACAACGCATCAACAGAGCCACTTGTGTTTCTGTTAAGTTGTTATACAGCCAAGAAAAAAAATTAAAGTCAGAGAACATTAGAACTGCACGCTTTCTATGTTGAAATATCCTAAAGTGAACAAGTTTGTAATGGAAGTTTGTTTACAGACCACCAGATCAGTACGAAACGTCAAACTCCTCTGGAAATGAGATGGAAAAAAGTCTTCAAGTTAAAACTCGTGAATTGCGTAAAAAGGTCACAATAGCGGCGAGGCCGAAGCGCAGCCCCATGTACCCACTGGGCTCGCAAAAACAATCGGGCTCCGGAGCAGCGAGAGGCAGGAATTTGCAGAAAGGCCAGCACTGCTACGGAGACAGAAAGCTCCCTGGGTAAAGACAACAGCAGTCCTCTGCTAAGGGGCCTCCCGGGGACCGAAAAGCCCAATGAATCCGTCAGACCAGAATGAAAACATGCTTACAGGAGGAGGAACGCGGGGGTGTCACTCTGCCATACGGCCCACAGCTGTTCTCCAAAACAGAGAGCGAGGAAGACAGAGAGACCGAGCGAATGCCTCAGGGCTTATGAAGCACGGAGGAGGATAAGATGCAGTCATGATACAGTCATTTGAGTGCATGCACACAACACACGCACACATAAAAGGCCAAGCTAGATCCAACCGCCCACACTTATTCACAGACCTAGTTATACCATTACACACTGACCTTCATGAACTCTAATTTTTAACCAGGCTGGTTATTCTGAGATACTACTCGGAGCTGAATTAGTGCCAGAAAGTAGAAAGCACATTTTAAAACTAAGCCATGCAGGGTAATGACAAACTTCCCAGAACGGGTCAATAACTGATAAAGCGGTTTATGTTGCTAACTTTAAACACGCTGCTTTTATCTTGGCTGTCACACGCTAACGAATTGCAAAATGACAGCAAGCAGAAATGGCTTCTTGGAAAAAAAAAAAAAGATTTGTATAAACATGTCTAAGCGCGGCTCAGAAATCAGGCACTGAGCTAAAACAAATGTAACAGATACTGTACACACGACCAAACACTTACAAACTTTGCAAAGTTCCTTGGACATATCCAGGCCACACAGGTTTCAGATTATGACACGGAAACTTCCAGAACAGGTGATGAGCGCACGAGCGCTGTCTAGACATGTTGCACCACTTAAGAAGGGAACGAACGTTTCAAAAACTAGTCAGTCACGTCAATTATCCGAGAAATGAGTAACATGTTGTCATCAATCAAGCTTCCAGCAATCACAACAAACGCCACCGATCAGATTCATGCAGACTCTGAAACTGTAGCGCTCATCCGTCCGGAGAAAATGTAAAACATCTGGAATGAAGACTCACGGTACTCGAATTACTCAAATATAAATGAGCTGAAAAGATAAAGCATCAAACATATGGAGAGAAAGCGAGAGAGAGACTTGTGGAGTTAGCACAGACATGCAGTGGTAATAAAGTCTGCATTGTGCCAGCTGTGCTGTCATCTACGCAACAGCAGGAAATGGCTCTATCACAGCGGGACAACACCAAAGCCCTTTCACTATTCCACCACTTCCCCTCGGTTCCTTTTGTTCTCCCCCCCCCCCCCCGTCTCCGAGTGCCATCACATAACGTTCAAATGTTATCTACTTTAAACAGTAGCTGCTAATGCAGGAGTGCAGCTACCTGCCATAACTAATTATATAATCACAGCACTTATAATAACAATCCACAGAGAACATGTATGTTATTACTGTCAAGCAGATCGGCATCTCGGAAGAATTCTCCGGCGCTTGTGTATACTGAGCTATTTTAGTCTCCGCCGTCAGACTGATTGATGTTAGGCTGCAGGGTTGAAACAGGCCTCTGCCCTGCGCAGTGCAGCTTTCAACAGATAAGCACGGAGACTGCGTAGGCCTCTGCTCTTATCTCGAGCAGGAAGATGAACACCAAGAGGCCCGGTGTGCTATCGGGCCACAGATAAGCGCCCTCTGCCCCTGAAACAAAAGCAAAAAACCTGGCTAGGTCAGATAGGTGAGGGGAAAAGCTGAAGCAGCATTAGAGCATTTGAAATCCTAAGAGCTGGGTGAATGATCCGATTTCAGATTCAGAAAAATGCTCTCGTACATTTGCACTACTATATAAATGTTTTTATCATTTAAGCTTTATTTACCACACTGCATTTAGGGTTTTACTTCGTGTTCGAGACTCGCTTCTTTACTTCCCCATGTCTTTTTAGAAGAGCAGCCTTTTTTTTTTTTTTTTTTTTTTTTAAAAAGTGTGTGACTTCAATTATGCAGACTTGGTCAAACATCCGTATATGCAACATGTATATTTATAAACAGTTGTTAATAAATCTCTGATTTTATTCTGCATAAGGTAGTGTTTTATTCATGGGACAGGCCATGCGTTAAGATATAGAACAGTTGTTTACTAGAGCAACAGTAAATCGTGTACAATATGTAAAAAGACTATGAATCCATAATAATAAAAATTATCTTATCTCACGGAGGACAGAAAGTTCTGTCCACCATACCGGAAGGTGAGCATTTTCAACGGCAACCCAATATAAAGGGTCTTAGTAAGATGTTGGGCCACTATGAGCCCAGAACCAGAATAGCTTCAAAGCTCGGGAAGTCTCTGGAAGTGTACTGGAAAGAAGAACTCTTGAATATGTTCTTCCAAAAAGTATTTCCTCGATTATTGGTGTCACGTCACTCTAAAATCTCCCATGAGTTGAGATCTGGTCAGCGTGAAGGCCGTAGAATATGATTCACATTTTCATACTCCGACTATTCAGTGAGGCCTTGTGCCCTGTGGATAGGGGTGGGGTCAGCCTGGAAAAGACTACATCCATAAGGATGGAATGTTTCAATGATTGGCAGTGATTCTTCCATCTAAGGGGAACAAACTCAGCACAATGACTGCCACAGCATAACAGAGCAACCGGTTTTCCTTTTTTTTTTTTTTTTTTTTTTTTTTTTAAAAAGAGATAAAGCTGACTATTTTTGTAGAACATGGTAGTAGGGTGACTTACGAGACGTTAACAGCCCTAGTGATGGTAAAATCTGAACTGTAAGTTTTCTGGTGCTAAGTTTTAAACACGTCGGGTGATTAACGCGACGTTTATTTTATGTAGGAAAGATGAGAATGTTCTAGAAACACAGCTGTTAGCTGTTGCGCTGTTCCGGTTGAAAGTCTAGGCAGAGCACTGCATGCCATTGTGGAAGGCGCATATCATGCCTAGCCTCAACAAAAAGCATCCTTTGGTCTTGAGTAGCATAGTTCTCAAAGCTCAAGTTACAGCTGTGCTCATAAATTTACATACCTCTTGCAGAATCTGCACGATGTTAATAAGAAATAGATAGATAAATAGATGGATAAATAAATAAGGGATCATTAAAACTGTATTTTACTTTTTAATTAGTGCTGCCCTGAATCAGCTTTTTCACATAACAGATGTTTACGCGTAGTTCACAAGACACAATAATAACTGAATTTACACAAATGAACCAGTTCAATTAATACAGCGTGTCGTTACCTGGATGATCAACGACCGTGTTTGTGTTTTGTGAGAGGTGTTCATGAGTCCTTTGTTTGTCCTGAGCAGTTAAACTGCCCACTGTTCTTCAGAAAAATCCTCCAGGTCCTGCACAGCATATTCTGCATATTTGATCCCTTTCCAGCAGTGGTTATATGATGTCGAGATCCATCTTTCACACTGAGGGACTCGTACACTCAAACTATTCCCAAAGGTGCAATCATTCACTGATGCTCAAGACGACGGCGCGGTACATTAAGACCCAGGGGGGTGTAAACTTTTGAACAGGATGATCTGTGTAAATTGTTATTGTATTGTCTTCTAGGAAACATGTAAACATCATATGTAGCTACTGAAGGGCAAATGAAAAGAAAAAAAATATATAATCTTTAAGCAAAATTTACACCAATCATCCTGTTCAAGAGAGATCTTGTAGAAGCTCTCTATCTGCATGGCTCGGTGAAGGTCAAGAGCACTTCCATCTTGTTGATTTGGTGTAGGGCTGATTATTTGGAAAGGTCACGGGCGACACGACTCGGCGGAAGAACTGACAGTCCGCTTAAATGCGCATAAAGATGCTGCAGATGAGAAAAAAAACAAAAAAAAAAAAAAAACGCCAAAAACGCAACCTCGACCGCTTCAGACGCTGACGGCATCAGCCCACGCACGCCTCCTACAGATTTATAATTGATTTCTATCGACATGCAAATGTCACCTGTTGTTATCCTTCCTGTATGTGTTACAAAACAATATTAAGAACGCAGGGGCCTGGCCAGTCTCAGACATTAATGCCGTCAGTCACATTCCTGCTGCCTGTGTCATGGCCCATTCACGCCTGGCCTAAATGTCACTGGGTGAAGTAGTGCTGCTGTTTGGATTTGTCGAGATCAGGTGACGAAGAATGCCGTGCTTTATCACAGAGGAGAGAGAGAGAGAGAGAGAGAGCGCACGGGTCTACTTTCCTTCACGACTTGGTGATGTACTCATATATAGCAATCACAAAAGAAATCAAACTACCCCACCCGGCATTTCTAAAGAGTTGTTGCGAGATGCAGCACATCGCTGTGAGCCAGCGTGCCATTGAACAGATAAGCTCTGTGCGCTTCACATCTGGTTCAGATAGCAAACAGCTTATGAGTGCTGGTGTGATTTTTGCTCTCAATTGGTGGCGACTTTCTTAAAGAACTTTGTGAAAAATGTAATAACACGAACGGATCGTGTTCGTTTTTAAACGCGACTAATGTTCTGTTACTAGGAGCGGCTGTGGCTCAGGTGGTCGAGCGGGTCGTCCACTGACCGTAGGGTTGGCGGTTCGATTCCCGGCCCACGTGACTCCACATTCCGGAGTATCCTCGGGAAAGACGCTGAACCCCAAGTTGCTCCCGATGGCACGTTAGCGCCTTGCATGGCAGCTCTGCTACCATTGGTGTGTGAATGGGGTGAATGACACACAGTGTAAAGAGCTTTGGATAAAAGCGCTATATAAAAGTGCATCTCTCCAGGAGTAGCTATTGACAATTTAACAAATCAGGTAGCTATAAAGCAATGTTTTCGGTGGAAGATTTACAGGTGGAAATACTGGGATGGACAAATCAGTAGCTGGGTGACTGTTTCGCACGTTGCGTGTCCAGGCTATCAGTTTTTTGTTTTTTGTTTTTTTTTTTTTTGGGGGGGGGGGGGGGGGGGGGGCAGGTAGTCCTCAACAGCTAGAGAAAGAAAATAAATTATACTCCTTACTGACTTCTATTTAAAAAAAGGATTTAATTAGCTGGCGGGGTAGCACGAATTAATTTATCCGTTCCCGAGATGAGAAATCTGGAGAAAACAAACAGCAAAAGAATGATGTATCCGTCTTAATCCCTAACTTCTTGTGGATATCTTACCCTTCGACGCCGAGTGACGGCTCAAACTAGGGCTGTCGCCATACCATAAACATATCTCGTGACACTATACCAGCTGAAGTTTCAAAATACCAGGCGGTATCACGATACTGTGATGCCCAATAGTGTGTTCATTCATCATTCAAATCTACAAAATGAACCAAATTTACAGAAATACACAGAAAACGGATCAACTGAATGAATTTTCCTCTGAATGCTTCATTAATGAGAGTTACTGGCTATTGGGGGAAAACTCGAGAACAATCGTACAATAATTCAACGTGCTTAATATTTCACATTCATCTGCTGTTCCCTACAGCCATGAAATCATGCACATTGAAATTGTCCTCAGAGCACTAAGAATGAATACAACATTAGGAATAAATAGCGGAATTTACAAATAAATTTAGCGTAATGTTAGCTCGCTTACTAGCACACGGGAAATCTTTAAAAGATTAAGGTAAAGAATTCGGGTTAAATGATGCGTCGCTAACCTTTGCATATTCTGTAAAAGCAGCGAGGTGTCGTTTTAGCGAAAACGGTATTAACCGCCGCACATACATTACTTACAGTACTACCGTATTGACGAAACTACTGTTTAAAACAAATACAGAGGCATCGGCGATATTCTGAAGCTTTAGTATCGCGATACTACCGTAGTACCGGTATACCGTGGCGACTCTAGGTCAAACGCATTTTAACCAAAGTCAACCGACGTCCAATAGTTCATTTCAGTCTTCTTACCCTGCTTCTCGATCAAAAGCCTTGTTTAAAATTGATCAAACATGCAAATATTTTCTTTGCTTTTGGACAACATATTTTTCCAAATCAGGCTGGATGGAGTGTGTGTAGATAATAAAAATGTCACCCAATTGGCACAATTATTCAGTGCCGTGAAACAAAAAGAATGGGATCGATCAGACTTCTAAAAGGTTTCGGTTCTGTGGTTAATCTGTGAAATGGTGCTCGTTATTCCTACCTCACACGAGGAAGGCGCATTTACCTCTTTCTTTGGTTGTATTAGAAAAAGAAAAAGAAAAAAGAAAAAATCTCAGGACGAGGATTAGGGATAAGGATTAGGTACTAGGAACCACCTTACATTCACTTTCACCCATCCCGGAGCTTGGATTACTGATTTGTTTTATTCTAATCAACCACTGCAGGTATCAAATCGGGACGACACTTGATATTTCCGCACGTTTTTGTTAAGATTCAAAACCAACTGGAACAAACGAAGCACAGCACAAAGCGAAGCACAGACGGAGCAGCCTTCATTCACGCTGGAGTGGAAAATTGCACTGTAAGCACTGGCACGGCACCAGTTGCATTTTCTTCACGCCAATTACGAAGCCAACACCCATATACACGTGCACGTACATGACATCTCCTGAAAACACGCCAAACTAACAACCGTTTATTGGGATGGATGCAATGGAAAAACATTGGTGGTCTAAAAAGTGGCTCTGCTTGTTAAGGGAAAAGAAAAAAAAAAAAAAAAGAAAAAAAAAAAAAATAAAGCAGAAGAGCACCGTGCTACATCTGGCTACAGAATCTTTGAAGATCGTGCCTCTTCCTGCATGCTGGTTAAATGTGTGGGCTCTCCGAAGGCTGCCTGATGTGGCCTGCTCTGGTGTGTTCCCACAATGCTGCAGCATGCCTCATCAGGAGCTACCGTGCTGCTCTGCTTCATCTCCTCTGAGAAACTCAAACACGTGCAGGCCTCTTGATGTGTGTTAGCCGCAGCTATAAAACAGCCTCTTTACTGCTGTGTCCACAGCCATTGGGAGACAAAGTTTAAATGCTGTTAACTTTGTAATTAGCGCTTTTTCCGCCGTTTGAGGTTACGTGGCCCTGGCTACGGGTTTGCCTGTGAATTTCTCTCCAGACTCTTTATATACACAAATGATAACAGCAAGATTCGCTTTTAATATCTATCCATAATATGTCCTATTGTATTTGGAATACGCTCTGCGTTTCAGGTTGCCAGAACGGAAAGTTCGATTCAAACAGCACATGAGCACTCCTTAGCCTCAGATGAGATTAGTCAAATTAGGTATTACGAAAAGTGCACGGACGAGACAAAAGCATCAAAGAAATCAGCATAGAAATTACCCTGATGGAATTTCCATTATGCTCTGAAGCTTTGTTTAGGCTCGTCCCTCTTGCTTTCCGCCTACAAATCTGTTTCCATTGAGAAGAATTTTCCAGAGCAGTCAGTGAACAACAGTGATATTTTTGTGACCTTACAGAACTCGTAACGTTGAACATCACGGAGTACAAACCTAGAGAATAATACAGCCGGTGTTTCCCCTCAAGTAGTTTGAATGCACTGTTGGTGAAAAAGCCGGCTAATTAAGCAGACGGAGAAGTTGTTTCCTCGCGGTCTCCTTGCTAAACGTGAAAGTGTAATACGCATCACGTTTTGAAGCTTTCAAAATGCATGCTGGTTTTTTAATGCAGTTTAATATTTATTTTTTTTTTTTTTTAAACCACAATTTCACACACAATTAAATTCTGTATCATTTCTCCAGCGTCTCCTCCGCTAAAAAATAAATAAATAAATAAATAAATAATAAAAATACTATGATTATATTGAGTTACAGGAGTTAAGCTCACCTTTCAGAAGGTCACGATTCATTTACCAACCTTTAATTTCAGAGACTGGATATTTTCTATAAGCCCATGCTGGCACCTTTTGATAACACACACAACTGGTCATTAGAGAGGCGGTGACTCCCATGACGGTAGAGCTCTTCAGTCATGACATAAACGTGCTCACACACGAACGACGACGACTAGAGAAGCCTGGAAATTGTGCTTACAATAACTTGAGTCAAGGAAGAGTGGGGGGGAAGAAAAAAAAAAAACGAAACTAAAAAGAAATCCAGCAGTCATAATGCTTTTTTTTTTGCTACTTGAATTAGTTAAGAAATTTGAAAATGTACATAATCGTGGCAGATGATGTGGATGGGATACAACAACAGAAGACCACATCTGGTTCCACTCTGGTTTTCTCAACCGAGAACAGGAATCTGCCTGCAGTGGGCACCCGTAGGAGATAAAGGTCACCTAGACTTCTCCAATCTTCAGATTTTTTTTTTAAAGCAATCTGAGATGCTTTTCTGCTCACCATGCTCGTACCGAGTGATTATTATTTAAGTTTGACAGGACCGGTCTGGTCGTTCTCTTCTGACCTCGTCTCAGCAACAAGGCTCACAAACAGTGTTCATTTAAATTCAGATAAGAGGAAAAATAAAATGACTTTATTTATTTATTTATATATTTATTTATTTATTTATTTATTTCGTGCCGCCCTGAATAAGCTTTTTCATATAACAGATGTTTACATATAGTTCACAAGACACCGTAATTAAATTTACACAAATGAGCCAGTTCGAAAGTTTACACGCGCTTGATTATTAATACAGCGTGTCGTTACCTGGATGATCCACGACTGTGTTTATGTTTTGTGAGAGTTGTTCATGAGTCCCTTGTTTGTCCTGAGCAGTTAAACTGCCCGCTGTTCTTCAGAAAAATCCTCCAGGTCCTGCACATTCCTCGCTTTTCCAAGCGTATTTGACATTCTGTGTAAATTCTTAATATTGTGCCTTCTAGGAAACATGTAAATATCATATGTAGGTTCTAAAGGGCGGTACTAAATGGGGGGAGGGGGGATAATAATAATAATAATAATTTACACCAATCATCCTGTTCAAAAGTTCACACCCACCTGGGTCTTAATGTATCGTGTTGGCTTCTTGAGCATCAGTGAATGTTTGCACCTTATGTAATAGTCGTGTACGAGTCCCTCCGTCATCCTCAGTGTGAAAAGATGGATCTCAACATCATATAGCTGCTGCTGGAACGTGATCAAATATGCAGAAGATGCTGGAAAAGCATACAATGTGCAGGACCTGGAGGATATTTCTGAAGAACAGTGGGCAGTTTAACTGCTCAGGACGAACAACGGACTCGTGAACAACTCTCACAAAACGTAAACACGTCGCTCGCTGATCATCCAGGTAACGACACACTGTATTAATAATCAAGCGCGTGTAAACTTTCGAACTGGCTCATTTGTGTAAATTCAGTTATTATTATGTCTTGTGAACTATATGTAATTATTAACATTTTGCAGATTCTGAAAGACGTATATAATTGCTGTTGACCCCCCCCCGCCCAACACCATTCTGTGTAAACTCTACAGACAGCTGTGGGTGAAAATCCCAGATGATCAGCAGTTTGGTCAGAGTCACCGAGATCACATTTTCCCCCTATTCTGATGTTTGCTGTGAACATTAAATGAAGCTTGACCTGTATCTGCATGATTGTAAGCATCGTGTCGGTGCCACATGTACGAGGCACGGCTGCTTATCTGCATAAATGTGAAAGGCGTACGGGCGTTCCTAATAAAGTGGACAGTAGGTGAGGTGTATATAACAGATTTCCTTCAAACTACTGCCTCTAATGACTCCCATTTGTAGAACAAAATGTAATCATCTCATAAATGACGAAGCAATAACCCTCGCTCGTGATTTATTAGAGTCGTATTACTATTATTCAGAATCCCGATATCAAATTTACACTTTGACTCGAACGCAATATTGAGAATCACTTACTGCGAAGGCAGATCTTGCGAATGTAGCCTTTCTATTCAAAACCTATGCACCTTATACTTCACACACAAACTTGTTACTTTGTGCATGTCAGCAGCTTGGTTTATGATTCAATTTAAAATAGAATAAACAACTGTATCAACTAACTGAAGTGATTAATCAAGGCATTAAATCTCATTTCTTGTAGCTGCAGTGCAGCACTTAAAAAGATCAAATCGCTGAGTGAAAGTTTCTGAAGATGAGAGCTCGCTGAATATTTTGGATCGGTTTCTTGCTCTGAAATCTAATAGCCTCCGAGATAAATGCGATGCCGAACACTACCCACAAACTTTTCATGAATTATTCAAAACCATCTGCTACCCAACTGGAGCTGAAAAAGGGATTTGGGGATGGAGTCTTTGTGATCCTGTTCATCCTGAGGCCACGGTTCCCTTTCACTCAGGCTCGGCTTTACTGGCAATGTTTTATAGAACTAAACACTCTAATACTGCGGGTTCTGGGTAGTCATGAAGAACTGCGATCCCTAAAGACAATCCTTCATGTAGCATGTAGCCAGGATTCACAGGAACACACACACAGAGTTCGAAGGCCCTCTGTGAGGTTTAACCAAACAAAGTGTGTGTATATGAAAACGGACATATAAAACACTGATCCTGGACTGACTCAATTGGCCCTCATTTGAGTCTGACATAAGCTTAAGTATTTGTCCAGACCATGTAAAACCAGGCCTTGGTTCATGGCAGATTAAACAGTCCATAGAGATCCGTGGCCAGATCTCCTCTAATAAAATCTGGGTGTTAAATAAACGACGCTGTGGAGCTCGGAGGGCCTGTGGCGCTCTAACTAGCTCTGGCCTGGCTTCAGTCGCTGCACAGCCTGTCTCTGTGTTTATGTTCGAAGCAGGGGAGTTGCCTTCATGACGATTTATTGACGCAAGATCCCCTCGGCTGTGCCTGCCAGCAATTAATCACGGCGGGAGAGGGGCTTGTTCAGGCAAAGGCTTGAGAAAAAGAGCGTAAGCTCGACAAAGCTTAAGCCAGGCATGAAACCTTGCAAAATCAGTGCAACACATGTTCTCTCGAGTCAGGATCACCACCCAACAAAAAGGCTTGCCTGCAATCTCACCCAACACTGCAGTTCCACAAACAAAACAAAAACACGGATTTCATCGCAAAGCAGCAGGACTCGCACACAACGTAAGGCCCATTAAAAAGGAAACGTCTAAATAAATGTGCGTATTGTTTGCATTTGAAAACATGTCTGTTCAGCTGTTGAGACAGCTGCCCACATGTGATGCAATCTGAAAACCCAGTCCAACTTTAACTGCTATAAAAAACCTCATTCAGGACACCAGTGTGTAATAGATCCTGTTGTGCATCCTGCTCCACTTCCCGTTGCTTAAGGCTTCTCTCTTGGAATTTGATTTAATGCTAATAATGTGAGCGCTGATAGCTGATGGATGAGAGCAACTATTTCTTACACACTGATAATGAAACAGTGGGTAGCAGCTGCCTCACAGCTCCAGGGTCCTAAGCTCAGGATTCTGTCTGTGTGGAGTTTTGTATATGCTCACTGCATTCACATGGGTGTCATCCAGGTTCTCTGATGTCCTCCCACATGCCCAAAACCTACTGGTGTCCCATCCAGGGAGTATTCCTGCTTAGCGTCCAGTGTTCCAGGGATAGACTCCGGATCCACTGGGAACCTGACAAGCATTAGGGTTGTCACAGTGCATGATCTGAGGGTTCACAATGGAATTAAAATATATTTCCTGGAGTTCTTTCTCCAGTGGTCCCTTCGGTGTCCGGCTACGACTCTCCAGAAAATCCCCCCCCCATCCATCCCTCCAGACTCTCTCTAAAACCTACAACGTATACAAGCAGCTCCATTTCTCCATGCAGGGGATGCGGACTGCCCTGAAAGCCCTTTGGCTGTGTAATCTTCTACCGTTTCATTTTACAGCACTACCTCTACTGCCACTCCTACAACATTCCTAATCTTACCATACACAAGGTCTATCGAGCGCACAGAACAACATGGAATTGCTGACCACAAGAAACAAAACAAATAAAAAACAAAAAATCTGGCTAAGCAGTGCTGGACACTCCCCCCCCTCTCAGTTTTTTCCACATTTTATGCTTATAACAGCAATGTGATAAAATACTGACAATGTAAGAGATTTTAGAGATAGGTCATTCTCAAAGTATAGTTCTAAGAAAAGAAGAACAGTTAGGGGATATGATCTTTTTGTTTGTTTTTGTTTCTTATTATTTATATATACACACACACACAATGATGTCCATAGTTAGCTTTTTTTTTTGGGTGGAGTATGCCATCGTATCTTGTTTTCTAGACTGCCAGGGAGCGGACAAACACATAATGATATAATGAGAGATGAGAATAATGACTGTAAATGAAAGTGATTAAAAGATTGTTCCAGTACAATGTGGCTTTTTTGGCTCAGAAGATGGCAAACTGCCCGGGATCATCTACTGCATGGTTATACAAGTGGAACCACCCAATATATTTCAGGGCTAAACAACTGCAAGCAAAACCTATATCATGGAAACCAAAGCACACACATCTCAAGCCAAAAGCGCATGATTCAAATTCCCAAGGACATACAGGGCATGTATCCAATCAACACAGCAGCCTCCGAAACAGCCGAAAGATCAGATAGCAGAGTACTATTATTACATTACGATTGAATGAAAAAAGAAAGAAAAAAAAAAACAAACAGATATTCTAAGTTAAAGCACCATGTGATGTATTTTTAAAGGGATATTCAAACCCGTCCACCCTATAAACAGTACTTCTTTTCCAAGGAGTATCATAATCACATATTAGGCTTCTTCCTCTTTTACGATCCTAATCAAAACAATGGTAGAACACTTTATGCATGAAAAATGCCCTAATTAGAACATGAGCCCATTAGTAACAAATGGAAACCCAGTTAACTTTTGAACTGAAAACTTTCCAACCAGAAAAGGACACAAAATGAAAAAAAAAAAATAGATGATGCCCTAGAAAGTAAGCTGATAATATACACCAGGACTTTTTAACCCCAATACGGCTATGCTGAGAAGATTCTCAGGACTGGAACGGAGAACCTTGAAACTAATCATGACCAAAAAAAAAAAAAAAAAGAAAGAAATGAAGATGAAATGGAAAAGAAACTTAAAAAGGTCATTAGAAAAAGATATAACTCCGACAAATCAGCCAAAATGGTTTGAGGCTATACTATAGTTCTCACGTCTGTTTGATTTACTGAGGGAACTCAAATACTTCCCTGCCAACATCTCCAGTGGTTTCATTCCAAAAAAATTGACGAACACTTAAAAGACTTTTTCTGTGTTCAACTAAAGCGCGTAGCTCAGATTTTCTGACCTCTGATTAGGAAAACATGGAATTCTTTCATACTCAAAGTCAGGAAAATGTCTTCAACCCTGAGTTCGACAAATAAACTTAATGTCCTGTCACACTGTCAAAAGACAAAATGACTTCCTGCATCGGACTCGAGTCAAATGCAGCGATAGTCACAAATCAGCTTTACAGAAACCTGGATGTAGATTTACCTCCCTAATGTGCATAACCAGAGGTGACAGTTACAGTGGAAAACTCTCGGAGATGACCGTAAGGGGAACCAGACTCAAAACGGAACCCGACCTATCCCCTCATAGTGAGAATATAAATCTTTACAGCATAGACCTGAAGAAGAATCAAGACTAACGGCACCGAACGATCTTGTTTTTTCGGCAAACTAGTGTCTCAGTAATAAGACCTTGCCTGCAGAGTCGTCTCAACTTACCGACCCCGTGCAGTCCTGCTGCTCCAAAATCTCTGTTAACATTCCTAATGCAGAGTAGCTGGGTCACTGCCTCTGTCATACATCATTAGTTCCAGGTTTTCTGGGGCAGTAAAAGCCAGTAGATTAGTGGCACTGACATCAGCCAGACTGCTCCAACTAGGCAGCCCCGACAATCTGGGATGCAAAAAAAAAAAAAAAAAAAAAAAAAAAAAAAAAGCCTGAACAGATAATGGGCTCCATGAACCAGCAAAGCAGCCACTGTTGAGGGGTTACAACTGCTCTCCATTGGGCTTTTACCATGAGGAACCTCAGGTGGAAGCTCACATTAAGGCAGACCCTCATAAGAACTGCCAGGAGCCACCACAGTGTAAATGCAGGGTCTTTACAATGAGGCCATAAGTAGAACAATAAGCAGTGGCAAAAAGATGACCGCATGGCAGAGCGCGAGCGCACGGCCTGGGACGGAGTGCGAATGTTTGCAGATTGGGTGGAGAGACCGAAGAGATTGCAGGATTGCTAAACGTGTGAAGAAATGGCGCCAAATCGCCAAAAAACACGACACCAATATGTGAAGCAAGAAGATCTCCAAGCGCCGAGTAATTTCAGTGTGATCTTTAAAGATTATTCATTTTCACACTGTATGACATGATCCCAATAGACATCTTGGCTAATTTCATAACGGACTGCACGATCATTTGTTCAATTCAATTCCAATTCAATTAAATTTTATTTGTACAGCGCTTTTTACAATAGACATTGTCTCAAAGCAGCTTTACAGAAATATCAACACGGTATACAGATATTAAAGGCGTGAATTTATCCCAACTGAGCGAGCCACTGAGTGGCGACGGTGGCAAGGAAAAACTCCCTAAGATGTTTTAAGAGGAAGAAACCTTGAGAGGAACCCGACACAGAAGGGAACCCGTCCTCATCTGGGTAATCTGTTCACCATGGTGGATTATACCATGAAGATCTTCTAGCGATAGACCTGTGATTCAAGAACGCTACTACGTTCTGCTTACGTCACGAAACAACGTGATCCGCCGTATAAACAGAAACAATATATATATATATATTATTTTTTATATATATAATTTTATATTTATAATATATAAACGGATATAATTGTGGCGATGCTATGCCTGGAGAAAATAGGTTTTAAAAGTAGAAGCGTTTGGAGCCATTTGTCCATGGGTATACATGGAGGACAACATGGAACGTCCATTCTTCTAAAGGAAATAAGGTTTTTTTTTTCTCCCTATCTGTTAGAGTAGCAATTCATTTAAAATTTGAGTTTGGAGTAATCCTAGGGGGCACAGTGGCTTAGTGGTTAGCACGTTTGCCTCGCACCTCCAGGGTTGGTAGTTCGATTCCTGCCTCCGCACTTTGTGCCCGAAGTTCGCATGTTCTCCCTGTGCTTCGGTGGTGAACTCCGGTTTCCTCCCCAGTCCAAAAATATGCACTGTAGGCTGATTAGCATCTCTAAAATGTCCATGGTGTGTGATTGTGCCCTGCGATGGGTTGGCAACCAGTCCAGGGTGCATCCTGCCTTGTTCCCAGCGTCTCCTGGGATTGGCTCCAGTCTTCCCGTGACCCTGTGTAGGATAAGTGGCACAGAAAATGGATGGATGGAGTAAATCCTATGCTGTCCACCAACTAGTGGCTTTTGGACAAACGTCTTGGCAGCATTCACACGGAGATTTGAATTTTAAAAAAAAAAAAGACACTGCCGGAATGCGTTGCGATACCGCCGATATCGACTCATGACCAAAGCACTGTTTTACGCGATGAGATTTTTCGATTCGGTCAGAAAAATCGTAGCGTACACCCAGTTTAACGCCGAGAAGCTCCCATCATGATGGGGTTTAATAAAAACGGTATTAAGGCTGCATTTGACTTGAGGTCGCAATTCCCAACCTCCAACCAGAAAAAGTCAGAGAAAATACATATACATGCCCTCGACTCGAAAGTCCAACTCGTCTTCTCGACTAGGAGAGATACTTTTCCAGTTTTTGGAGTGACATCAAATCACCATCTAGAACACTGACCCACTGAATAACAAAAGATGAACATGGAGGGGTGCATGCTCCCCCGACTTCGTGTGCTGTATGCACCAAGTGCAAAAACGCCATTCGGACCTGTGAAATACCACTTACAAGCTCGAATGCAGCATAAGACTTGAGATGCGAGCTCAGCTTTGAATGATCAGTAGTACAATAGTTAAACAACAAAGCTTGAGAAAACTCCAAAAGACATTTTCATCTTCTCATGAACAAACTTGTCATAGCATTATGAAACATTGTTATAATGGTGTCATTAAATTCTGTGGCTATAAACTGCTGACAATATCATGATTTATTGGAATCCATGAGAAACCTGCTTTGCAAAAACTCTCCGAAATGAATTGTGTAAATTATTCTCTCATGCATCTCCAGAATTTTAGGGACTGCTGTTTTCTTTGTTTACTTCTGTTCAACACTATACACACACACACACACACATATATACTGTATGCTTTGAGTATATGGGAAGCAAATACAGAGAAACCAAAGACATTCCAAAAGAAAAACATCACCCAAGGATAAAATAACAGCAAAGGCATATAATATCGTCCACAGGTGCATAAACAAAAAAGCCCTTTAAGAAGGCTGTGCTAGTTTCAGCCTTTCACCAACTGTCCAAGTGGAGCACAGCGTGTACAGGCACTGATCACTTCTCGGTTCATTCTAGTTAGGCTATTTTACAGAACTGCAATGTTTTTGAGGTTCCCTGCCCCGTTTACTTTTTCCTACAGGGGGTTAACACATACAGCGTCTCAAAAAGTGACTACACCCCTCACATTTTTGTAAATATATATGATTATATCTTTTCATGTGACAACACTGAAGAAATGACACTTTGCTACAATGTAAAGTAGTGAGTGGACAGCTTGTGTAACAGTGTAAATTTGCCGTCCCCTCAAAATAACTCAACACACAGCCATTAATGTCTAAACCGCTGGCAACAAAGGTGAGAAAATGTCCAAATTGGGCCCAAAGTGTCAATATTTTGTGTGGCCACCATTATTTTCCAGCACTGAGCCATGCCATGTCTTTGGGTGTACTCACTTTTGTGAGATACTGTAAGTGTGTCCCCAGTGTCATGGTGCAGCTCTAACAGACCACGCTCTAACATACCTTCAGAGCGGAGTAGTAACTCCTAAACTGGAAGATTCACCGCAACAGTGCTTATACACCACACTAGGAATGCACAGACACTGATGGTGATATTGGGTATCAGTCCGATGAACCGACCGGTCCGTACAAGAAGTTGCAGCCAAAAATGCTCGATTTTGCTTAGGATTTTATTTATTTATTTATTTATTTATTTATTTTAATTGCGGAGCTCTTTCTGCGGAAAACTACTTTAACTGGTGAAATTGTTTTGCGCGCTCTTTCACAGTGATGTTTGTTGGTAAATGAGATCTTTTCGCTGTTCTCATCTTCGATGCACGTGAATCAAAGAGGGCTTCGACTGAACGCGCGTTGTGACGACATCACATGACGCGTCTTGGCCCGAATCTCTGGAAAACCCGTGGTCATTTTGAAAAACTGCAAGCTCCTCCGAATAATCGCAGAGATTTTGCGTTCATTTCTGCGATCGCAAAATCCTGGAAGGACTGGCCAGACACCACAAAAAGCACAGCGATCGGGACGTATTTAATGTTCCGTGGAAAAAGAAAAAATATGAGGGACTACAGCATCTTCGACAATATGAGGAACCTGATAAAACTTCACGAGGAGTTCATTACGAGCAGCAAACACTGGCTTAGAAAGAAAAAATGTCTACAAACACTAGTTGAGTGAAAAGAACAGCTCCTGCTCGGTATGTTGTTCTTGACGCTCAGCCAGCATCAGTTATTAACGCTGAGGCATAACGACGCAGTTAAAATGAAACATCCTTGACTTACAGCTGTAAAAAAAAAAAAAAAAAAAAAAAAAAAAAAAAAAGTAAACTTTTTTTTTTTTTTTTTTTTAAAACAACATGAAACAAAACCCACTTTCCACTGCAACCCTACTCGATCCAACGTAACTGATCTAATTTGTTTAAAACGAGACCACTAGCTAACGTCAAACAACGAGCTTGGTGCGGATTACGTACATGATCACACGTGGGCGCTTTTTCATGGCTACTATGTAAACCAGGGAAACATGAACAGAACTAAATGGAATGTTCTGTGACATCCTGGACTGATGAATAATAAGCATGTTACTTGTTTCAGTATCGCAACACCACACCGAGCAAAAGTAACATCCGAGGAATCAGGGAGTTGCTCAAGAGAGCTCATGAAGTACAGGCCAAGCCAAAAAGGTGACAAGGTTTGTTTCAAATCCATGGTAACTATCTTCTTAATACCTTTTAGTTTGATCTGGGGGTCACGGTCATCTTCCCACAGATCCATTTCACAATGTGGCTCTGAAAGAGAAGGGTAGCGAGGGTTACCGGAGGTCGGGGACATCCTTTTCTAACTGATACACTGTGAGCATAAAATTACAAGTATCACGGCTTAGCAAAGAAACATTACATTGTGCAAAGAAATAGAACTAAATTGGATTCATACATATCGGTACTGAAGCACTGAGGCAATATGTATTTACTTGGACCCTGGCTTTAGTGAATGATTTGACCTGGATGTTGCAGAACTGCTGCTGCAATATAAAACACTGTCCTGTTCTCAACCCAAACTGCATGTTGAGTCTGGTTCCTCTCAAAATTCCTTCCACAAGTCATCTCAGTTTTTTTTTGCCACTACCATTAGGGATCTAGAGCTATATCCGGATTTCTATAAAGCGGTTTTGTGACGTCTATTGTTGGGGGAAAAAAAAAAAAAAAAAATGCTAGAGTATACAGATAAAACTGATTTCATGGCAGTTAAAAATGGACAGATTTGCTTAAATGGAAAATACTGCGCAATACTACGACCTCTATGTGGCCTCCATGACACATTAATGAGTCCACACCCACAGGAAACGTCACCCCTGCCCATTTTCCATGCACTTTTCCCCCAGATGAGACACATTTTTGAACACATTAATAAGAAAGATGAGATCAGCCTGATGCTGATGAACCACAGATCTTGCAGACATCATCTTGTGCTCCACCCATTACAGAATTAGACCAGCACTTGATTAATACGTCTGGACACCAAGGTGCGCACAACTCTCACTCGACTGACAGACAAGGAAATGACATGCTAACGAGCATCACGTTTCTGGTCCGGACTGGGATGTGTGTAACACTGGCGTATGGGGTGCATGTATACAAAATCTCAGTGCGAATACATGTGATGCTTCGTTTTTGTTTTGATCATAATTCTGTGGAATTAAATTTGTGCCAAAAGTCTTGAACGTATCTTTCCAAGAAACAAACTAAAATACACACAACGGGTGTGTCTCAATCAGCTCCCAAGTTCCGTAGTCGGGGCAATGATCAGGGAGTCGGCCATTTTAAGAGCTGTCTCGATCGTAAAACCCTTCCAGTGCACTGGAACTTTCGCGCCCTAAAAAAATCCCACAATGCAACACCGGTAAGCGTCGAGCATTACTGGAAATGGCATCGTTTTCTGAAGCCTCTCAGCTCAATAAATAAATAAATAAATAAAAATAAATGGGGGACGAACTCTCAGCGAACTTCCATCAACAAAAGTAAGCAGCTTATCGTTGTTGTGGCTCTCGAATGATTACTTACATTAGCAATTTTTTTAACTTATGTTCTGTACACACTTTTTTTTTTTTTTTTTTAATAAACCCACTAGCGTATGATCCTACTTGAAGTACCATGACAGAAACATGTGTGATTAAGCTAACAAATTTACATGATGTATATAAAACTTTAATATTTTTATGGTTTTGGTTCATGCCAGTGTTTGTTTATGCTTCGCAAGTTTATGCTCGCCATTCTGGCATAAATCTCTTACCTCTTGGGTGGGGCTTATCAGTGACTTACTCTCATTGGCTAGTGAGATTTGGATCGACAGCTCAAGTGTCCAGCTGGGGAGGAGGACAATAATGATGCCGCTCCTTTTACATTTTGAAAAAAATAGTCGTACGAGACTACCCAAACCTCAAATATTAATTACGCACTAATATACTAAGCGAGTAAATAATTTCCACTACAAGGTACAAGCATCCAGAACGCTTTCCAAAATTCAAAGTCTCTACGCCAATGTCAGGGAGCTGTTGAGCCAAATCTCACTAGCCAATAAGAGTAAATCGTGGTTAAGCCCCGCCCACACGTGAGATTTGTGCCGGATCGCAAACGTAAACTTGCGAAGCATAAACTTTGAAAGAATTCATAAACCGTTATTAGTGAAAATTAAGCTTAGACTTAAAGAATGCTGTTTATTGGATGTTACCATGTCACGTTTTTGCCACAGAGTTCCCGTTTTCAGTTTCAAAGTATTTTTCTTCTCTCGTTGTATATTTTTGTCCGGTTCTTGAAAAGTTACGTTCAATAAAATCCATATAATTCATGTTAAACAGCGTCTGGAAAAGTGTTCAAGGCAAGCGGTTTAATCTGTTCGGACATGCCATCTTACTGTACGTTTCTACTATGCGGTAACAGTGTAAGTCGAACCGGAAAAGTGAAATGGAAACCAAATGACAGGTAGGATATGACAAAAATATTATTTTCCTTACAATAATGTCATCTTTGACATTCCTGATATACTATACGCATCATACACTATACTGTGGGGTGGCTGTGGATCAGGTGGTAGAGCGGGTTGTCCACGGATCATAGGGTCGGCGGTTTGATTCCCGGCCCACGTGACCCCACATACCGAAGTGTCCTTGGGCGAGACGCCGAACCCCAAGTTGCTCCCGATGGCGAGTTAGCGCCTCGCATGGCAGCTCTGCTACCATTGGTGTGCGAGTGTGTGTGAATGAGCCAGTGTAAAGCGCTCTGGAGAAAAGCACTATATACGTGCACCATTTACCATTTGTCATGATATATTTGGTAACAAACTACCTGCTAAACAGTAGTGAGGTATTTACATTTACATGTTATGGCATTTGGCAGACACCCTTATCCAGAGCGATTTACATTTCTCTCATTTAAACAACGGAGCGATTGCAGGTTAAGGGCCTTGCTCAAGGGCCCAACAGTGGTGGCTTGGAAGTGCTAGGGCTTCAACTCCTGATCAATAACCCAGAGCCTTTAACCACAGAGCCACCTGGGGTATTAAAAAAAAACATGTGAAAAGTTTAATTATTCTTTTATTTCATGTCTACAAAAAAAAAAACAGCTTGAAAAGAAGGGAAAAAAACAATGCTTTGCATATTTTTTTTTTTTTTAGAACATTTCAAATATTTTTTTAGGGCATTTTTAGTACAAACTTTTAACATCAAATCAACAATTTGGAAGTGTTCTAAAACTTAAAAAGTATATCGTGCCATAATTTATGACATCGATATTATCTGAAAATTTTAATTGCCCAGCCTGATACTTAACAGAGCAGGACTCCTGCAGACGACTGTTTTTAAGACGAACCAAACTTTCAGTCGTTACTGTAAAAGCTGAAAAAACAGCTGCGTTTAGCTCGGGGAGGCTGTAAAGCGGCATCTAAAGGCTGCTCCTGCAGTGATGTACACATAGCTCGACATGACAGAGGCATGTCTCTAAACAAGCACAGCCTAACAATGTCCACAATGGACTCATCCTTTCAGTGAGTAATGAGAATAAACGACATTCCGGGTCTTACTCCCGAAAACAACTATGAAGATTAAAAAAAAAAAAAAAAAAAAGTTCAAGCTGAATGTTTTGTTTAGCTGAACTGATGTATAAAGAGACGAAAAAGCAAGAACGAGAGCGCATTGCTTACAGTGATCTAAAATAACCTCCCCCTTTCTCAGAGATGACAGTTGGCTAAAGACATCCTTGGCAGCGGTGCACAGACAGATCAGGCACAGATATTTGAATGAGAATCAAAAGGCTTTTCTGGCACTGCAACTCGCAGCCCTTAAGGTCCGTCATGCACCATTCCCGTAGCCGAGACAGCCGAGCGTCCTTGGCCGAGGCAGACCGGTTTGTTAGGATAGAAATCCGGATCCCAAAAAGTCACGATTGGAATCAGAGCCCGTCTGATACGGCTGCTCCGAGTGTCGTACCCTCGGTGCTCAGGAGATGATCTTACAACATAACAAATCAATCCCTCCTTTAGGAGAAGCGAGGGAATATTCCACGCACACATCCTGTATTTCATTCCCGTCAGGCCCACCCTAATATGAGCGAGGCTTTATTTGCAAATCGAGCCTACGTTTCTACATCTGTAAGCCTCAACTATTTACACTCGTGTTTGGCTTGTAATCTGCATGTGCCATTAGTGTCACATGAACGCACGTCTTCCCTGCAACCGTTTTTCAAAATCTACATTATGTGCATGGATTGCATGCGCCATGAAAACCAACAACAACAACAACAAAAAAAAAAAATACAAAATAAACATTGTGAAACATTCCATCACTGCAGTAGCAATAAAATAAATGAGCCATTAGCACAAGATTGCACTGCAGAGATGATTTATTCTAGATATTAGCTGCCAGCTCATCACTAGCAGGGCAAGAAAGGTTGGGGGGAAGAAAAAAAAATGGCCAGATGTGTGACTTGTTGTTTTTGCAACTATTATTAGCATTTCTGTGCTGATGGGTGCGGGAACTGAATACAAAGCATGTAACCGAATACAGAGACGTCGTTCGGATTGAATAGATAACGTGCTCTGAAAGGATACGAATACAGATACGAACAGGAACAGTACAATTTGTACTTTCTTTGTTTGAGTGTGGATGGAAGGCCAAAATGTAGAGGAAAAAGATGCACTTTCAAATTTATCTGGATTAATGTAGTTACAGTGCATGTAGTTACAGATAGTGGCACTGCATTCCACTACATTAGACACTACAGAAAAATGCTCACCATCATTGTGAAAATGTACATTTGAATCCTGATGAAAGGATGTCAGGAGACAGCCATACGTTGGGCATCCATGAGAGCAAAACTGTCTGTGCTCTCTGGGTAGGAGGGGCCTATACTTTCTCACCTGTCAATCACAGTAGACTCATGTATGTGGAAGTGCGTGGATAGTGCTTTCCGCCTAGTTTGTTACATTGTCCTGTATGTGACCGTAACAGCTGGGGAAAAGAAAAAAGAAAGGAACATCTTGGAGGAAGCACATGTTAGCCTTCACCCTCCCCGGTTGGTAGCCGTCATCTGATAGGGTGGAAACAGGCCACACCAACCGAAAAGATTCCACTTTCAATGTGCACTGAAAAATCCGACGTGTGAAAAACAGACCTGAGACACTTGAGTCTGTGTAATGTCAATGTAGCTTGAAACATGATTCACTCCAACACTGATTCACATCATATTTCTCTCTCTCTCTCACACACACACACCTGCTCAAACAGGACAGAAGCAATCAATTACATTCGGGTCCAGAGAAGAAGGCAGCTCTTACCTGGGTGACTATGGGAACTCATTTTTACTGCTGCTGCTGCTTGTGTGTCTGTGTGTGTGTGGAAGCCGGAAAGGAAGACGAAGGGGTCAGGAAGGAAGCGTGTCCTGGCAGATGAGGATGTGGAGAGGGCCTCACTGCTCCCCAGATGCCTTTGAGGGGAACACCATCCACTGGTTACTGATCCCACTGGACAAGAGAGACTGGTGTGGAGAGACAGAGCTCTCAGGTGCTCATAACGCCCCCTGATGGGCTAAATCCCAGTCCCACCAATAGTCCTGCTTCTCTTCACTCTCTGGAACACAAAAAAAAAAAAAAAACACAGGGAAAGTCAAGAACTGTGATGCTTCATACTGATATCCCTACATAATGTGTGCATTGGTGTAACTGCCACCTCCTCTCACCAACACCGGCGCGTAACCATGACTAGCACCAGAACAGAAGGAGGGTATGACGCATTTCGACAGTGAACACGACTGACCAAGAGTCAGCCACCCTCATAAATATGACACGGTTGATGTGCTTCTTATCACAGACTCCCATCTTTAGTAAAAGAGCCAAGTAAACATGCATGCAGGTATGAATGTACGGGTGCATGCACGCATGTATGTATGGATGGATGGATGGATGGATGTGTAAATATGCATGCAAGTATGAATGTACGGATGGACAAACGGACAGATAGATGGATGGACGGACGGATGAGAAGTATGCATTAAAGAACGTTCGCACACGTGCACGCATTACTGATTGAAAAGACAGGCAGAACTGCCTTTTCTAAAAAGACAGACAAATCTATATAGTTTCAAGACAGACAGGCAGATTTGTCATTTAAAGACCCAAACAGGAAGACAGACAGATGTGCAGACAGGAAGACCTGAACAGCAAGCAGACAGATCATAAGATAAGATACTACACATGAAGGGACCGACAGACAGACAGACAGACAGACAGACGGGTCATTCAAAGACCAAGGAAGGAAAAAGAAAAAAAGAAAAGAAAAAGAAAAAAAAAAAAAAAAAAAAAACCTAGATGGATCTTCTACCTTGGTGTTCAATGACCAAATAGACAACTATGTTGCTTAAAGACCAAAACAGACAGACAGATCAGCAAGTATAATCGTATATACTGTATAATCGTAGGGTTGGCAGTCCAATCACCGGCTCACATGCTTCCACATGCCAAAGTGTCCATGGGCAAGACACTGAACCCCAAGTTGCTCCCAATGGCAGGCTAGCGGCTTGCACAGACAGACCTCTCACTTGCACAAGACAGACAGACAGACAGACAGACAGACAGACAGACAGACCTCTCACTTGCAAACTATGGCAGACAGGCAGGCAGACAGGCAGGCAGACAGGCAGGCAGACAGGCAGGCAGACAGGCAGGCAGACAGGCAGGCAGACAGGGAGGCAGACAGGGAGGCAGACAGGGAGGCAGGCAGACAGGCAGGCAGACAGGCAGGCAGACAGGCAGGCAGACAGGCAGGCAGACAGACAGGCAGGCAGACAGGCAGGCAGACAGGCAGGCAGACAGGCAGGCAGACCTCTCACTTGCAGAAGTCTTATTTGAACACTCAGACAGACAGATGTCTCATGTGCACACTCAGACAGACAGGACCAACAGATTACAAGTGGATTGAGTTATGTTTGTACTTGATCAGAATGAGATCTTGCAGAGTGGACATCCTTGACCCAACATGCTGGAGTCAGTCTCACAGCGTAACCATGTGTAATGAAAAACGGGCATCTCCAGTACAGTGCACGCAGACAGACAGACAGACAGGCAGGCAGGCAAGGCTTAGCTCAGTTACATAACTCAAATATGTGCTGCTAAGAGAAGGGAGGAGTGTGTTCTGAGCCACAGGGATATTCCCCCACACTTACACGCTCAGCTTTCCTTCTGATAAAGCAGCGGGAAAGGGGAGTTCCTCTAGCAGAGCTCCAACATGAATGAAGGCTTAACTGCAACACGAGGCTAAACAGCCAAACTCAACAAATAGGAATTCAGCAGTGGAGGAGAGCTGAGAACTGTCTGTAACACACTTTGGAAATGACTTGTACGTAGATCTATCTAAGCACACTTAAGCACATCAATGACCTACTGGGTTCTGACATCGACACATTATCTTAAACGGGGTTACGTTATCCCAACACACCTACGGTTATTAATACAGTGAGTATTATAAAAGGTTCTCTCTGCCTCCAACCCCCAACCAAGTTTTGAATCTAATCTAAATAATAGATCCTATAACCAAAGCAGGCAAACCAAACTGTCTGAACATCGGATTGAACCGGAGTTCATTCTAGTTTAATGAGAAGAGAAAAGAGTTGATTCTGGATCTAGAAGGCAGTAGACCCTGTTACACGGTGACAGGTGAAAATCCTGAGATTGATCGGACTGATATGGATAATAATAATAAATATATATATATGATTTGCAACCAGGCCAGAAGTCTTCATTATATCATATCAGGGCTGTGCCATATATATATATATATAAACCTGTAGTGTTTGCAATTGTTTGATGTCCATGAGAACAGAGTATTTTTGAATTTTTGGAAGAAAAAACAAAAAAAAAACAAAAGCATAAACAATAAAGACAATTTTATAATAGAACACACAATATACAAGCCCTGTCTCACTGATAAAATGCACAAAAATAAGAGCTCCCAGCTGCAGAAACTCTGCCTTTGGACAGGATTAAGAAGGAAAAATGCTGCCAGGAAACAAGCGTTCCAGTCTATATCTTCACTCGGAAATTCAACAGGGAGAAATCCTATCATCTGAAAACCTTGCCATTTCTTTTACTTCTCCACCAACACATCATAAACCTAAACATAAGAGGTAGGATTTAATTATATTACAGTACGCAGAAGGTCCTTGAAAGTATGAATTTGCCAGTGAAGTAATTACATGGTCCAGGTCCTCACACTGCCTCAGCACATGGGGTGTATGCTTTACCATACTTCAACAAACACTTATTAAGGACTCATTCAACAGGCAAGCGTGCGTGTGTGCGTGCGTGTGTGTGTGTGTGTGTGTGTTGAGAGGAAGCAATCATCCACTCTAATGAAAGCAAACAGCCCTCCCTACTAACACTTCTATATAGAACACAAACATGGACAGGGGATGCATGTGGGCTGCTGACTTGAAAGCTATAGGTTTTATTTTTCCACCCAATTAAAAATAAAGCTCATGATTAATTTCAGTCATTTTTCAGATTATGGAAAGAAAAACAAGCCAGAAGTTAATCAGATCATAAACAACCAAAAGAGGTGGTCAAAACCAGAGACCAATCAACTCTTTAAAGCGGATTCGATTTCCCAATATTCTGTAAAACGGATTGGATGATACTAATCTAATACTATGATACATTACTGTTATATTGTCTATATATTATTGTATTGTCCTAAAATACTTAATTAATTAATAGTTATGTTACTTTTTTTTTGTTGAAGTGCCAAGAAAGCAGTGGGCTTTAATGAAAACATCTTGCGTTAAAAATCATTCGATTCAACTTTTATTAACCGAAAGTTTTTAACGAAGATAATAACTTTCCCCAAAACATTTAATGCTCAGTTGCAGTTAATGACAACCTTCTTTTAAAAATCACCACCGATTTATAATTCAAATGTTCCTTCCTTTATACTTCATATTACAGTCAACTCCAGTATTATTGGCACTCCTAGTAAAAATGGGTCAAATTTGTTATTGAAAAGAAAAAAAAAAAAAAAAAGTGTCTATGGTTAATTACCTTCATGTCAAATTGGAAATATGAGAAGAATCTAACATTTAATTGGCGCAAGTTTATCCTAAGAAAATAAGAACATTTTAAACAAAATCTCAACTATTGCACCCCTGCATTCTGTACTTAGTGCAACTTCCGTTTGCCAACATGACAGCACCGAGTCTTCTCCTATCATGCTTGATGAGACTCGGAGAACTTGAGAATCTTTCCTATTGAAGGTCCTCGGTTCTCTCTTGTGGACGCGCCTCTGCAGCTCATCTCACAGGTTTTAAATGGGGTTTTGGCCAGGGGAATGGGATGGCCGTGTCAAAAGCACGACTCTGTGGTCAGTTATGCATTTTATGTGGATTTGGATGCATCTTTTGGATTGTTGTCTGGCTCCGAGTTGAAAGTTTGTACACACCTGACCGTCACACGCATGTGTGGGCCTTCCTCAAACTGTTGCACACAATTGTATAGGATGTCTTGATACCTTTGCTGTAGCATTACAATTTCCCTTCACTGGAACTAAGAGACCCAAAGCCGTTCCAGCAAGGCAATGCCCCTGTGCACAAAGCACAGTCCATGAAGACATCATTTGCCAAGGTTGGACTGGAGCAACTCGAGCGGCCTTCACAGAGCCCTGACTTCAACCTCACTGAACACCTTTGGAATGAACTGGAACACCGACTGTTCAGCAGGACCCCTTGACTAACCTAACCCCACTAATGATCTTGTAGCTGAATGAGCAAATCCCCACAGCCACACTCCATGATCTAGTGGAAAGCCTTCCCAGAAGAGTGGAGGTTATTATAACTGCAAATTGGGACTAAATCTGAAATGGGATATTGAAGGGAAAGAAAAAAAAAAAAAAAAAAAAAAAAAAAAAAGACATATGGTCAGGTGTCCACAAACATTTGACTATATAGTGTTAACAGCTTTCCCAGATCCTTTGGGAGGGGGGGATAAACAGCCCCACTGATCCCAGATTAGGTTATCTTCTGTATAACCCTTATTTTTAAACACCAAATCCACAAATTCTTGGCTAATCTAGTCATAGAAGAGATGACAATTTAAAGGATAAAACAGCATAAAGTGTCTCAGAAAGGTGTTACGCCAGCACGAGCTAACACAACAGCTTCAAGCGTCAGGAACTGTACTGGAGAGAAGAACACCACATTTTCTCTCAGTTGGTGATGGATGCTGCCTAATAGGTCGCTCCAAAATCTGTTCAACTGGGTTGAGATGTGGCGAGTGTGAAGGCCATAGCATTAAATTTAGATCGGTTTCATCCTCGTCAGAACCATTCAGTGAAACCTCATGCCTCGTGGATCACTGTAGAAGAGACCACACTAACCAGGATGGAAAAAAAGTTTCATCATAGGATAAAGGTGGTAGCTGAGAAGAACCGTGCAGTGACCCTTTATTCTGAGGGGGGACGAGTGGATCGTATAACAGCAAAAATAAATTCATAAAATTTCCTTTTTTGCTCCAAAAAAGTGTGATGTTGCTTCACTCTAGTTGTGATGAATTGAGCGACACGATGAATGAATTCAAATGGCATACAAATGGAAATCCTGTTGCTCAGTGTAATGCAGCCCAATCAAGGGTACGAGTGCGTTTCAGCACCAGCATGAGAAAGATAACTTCGGCAATGCCGAGTTAAGATGGTGGGTTTGGAGGAAAGCGTCTCTGGTGAGTTGCAGACAGAGGGAACGGCGTCTCTGGCTCGGAGTGTCCCTGGCTGTTCGCTGAGGCCAGGTGGTGTGGATTAGATGTGCTGGAGTCAGCTTACTCCTACAGCATTAGCGCTAGCCATCAACACAACATCGCTCCGATCACACCATCTGAATATTAGACATGCTCACTCAAAGAAATGTCTGTATGTGGTCGGGAAATATGTCGGGAAGCTATATACGAAGTTATATAATAAATACAATTATTCAGGGATGGCTAAGCTGAACAATACTGACATTATTTTCAACTGTTGTCATAACAAAAGAGCTGTAAAAGAATACAAAAAACACGACTACTTCTTAAGTTCTTTAAGAGAAACTGATTTTCAGCGACTTTCATCTGATTATTAGATTGAAATCATGCTGTCAGTTTCTGTTGATGGAGCAGATTTGCAAAAAAAAAAAAAAAATCTGCCTCAAAGCAATTTTTTTTTTTTGAATAATCAGATTATAGCAATGTTTTTCACTGAATTTTTCAGTGTTTCATCTTGCTCTAAGCCCAGCCAGACTGGTGTGTGTATATATGTGTGTTTACAGTCCCCTCTGAAATGACTGGAACAGCAAGACCAATTCTTTTGTTTGTGCTGCACACCAAAGACATTTGGGTTTGAGATCAAAAGTTGGACATGAGACGAGAGTTTAATATTTCAGCTTTTATTTCCTGGCGTTTACATCGAGACGTGGTAAACAACATAAAACATCGGACCTTTTGGATCAGACCAGCCGATTTTTTAGGTGTGCGAAATGATAGGAACAGATAAAGTAAAGCAAATAACATTTAATATTAGGCTGCATATCCCTTGTTTGAATAACGACATCAAGCCAGTGACTCAATGACATCACCAAACTGTTGGGTTCTTCTTTTGTTTTGCTTTTCCAGGCTTTACCACAGCCTGTTTCAGTTGTTGTTTGTTTCGTCGAGTGTCTCCCTTCAGTTTCCTCTTCGGGAGGTGAAACGCTGCTCAAAAGGGTTAAGACCTGCTGATTAACTTGGCCAGTCTAAAACCTTCCACTTTCTCCTCCTGATCAAGTTCTTTGTTGAGTTGGAAGTGTGTTCTGGGGCATTGTCTTGCTGCATGATCAAGTTCCTCCCAATTAATTTGCATACATGTCTCTGTAAATTGGCAGAATTTATTTTTTTTGCTGTAGAATTGGGAATTCGTTCTGCTGTTATCATCATGAGTTACATCATCAATAAAGATTAGTGAAAATGTTCCGGAAGCAGCCATGCAAGCCCAATCCATGACACTACCTCCACAATCTTTCACAGATGAGCTTGTATGTTTTGGCTCATGAGCTCATGAGCCTTTGTTTCTCCACATTTTGGCCTTTCAGTCGCTTTAGTAGAGGTTAATCTTGGCTCTGTATCTCTTTGCGAATCCCAATTTGGCTTTCTGATTCTTACTGCTGAGTGATTTACATCTCCTGGTATGGCCTCTATATTTCTGCTCTCGACGTCGTCTTCAAACTGCAGATTATGATACCTTCACCCCAGCCTTGTGGGGGTTGTTTGAGATGTCTCAGTACACTAGTGGTTTCATTCTTTTTCAGAACATTCCACGTAGTTGTATTGGCTATGACCAATGATTGTGCAATGCCTCTGATTGATTTTCCCTCTTTTCTCAGCTTCCAAATGGCTTGCTTTACACCCACAGAAAGCAGTCAACCTTCATGTTGGCTTATCCTTTTTAACAAAAAAAAAAAAAAAAAAAAAAAATGCAGTCTTCACAGGTGAATCTGAAAGCTAAAACCAAGAACAGATGTTCAGCGCTATTTACTACTTAAACAATCAATCTAACACGACACACTTGGGGCACGAGAAAGTCGTCTGTTCCGATATTTTTGCTCGCCTGATACAAAATGTGCTATGTTCTTTCATTTAACCAATCTACATAGAAATACCAGGAAATAAAATCTGAAACCCTAAACTCTCTTCTCATATTCATCGTTTGATCTCAAACCCCAGTCTTCAGTCTTCAGCAAGAATAACTGAATTGGCCTTGCTGTTCCAATTGTTTCGGAGGGGACTCTGTGTGTGTGTGTGTGTGTGTGTGTGTGTGTGTGTGTCAGAGAAACAGAGACTGCACTGGTGCACTTCTGACCTGACCAAACTTTCTGACATCACACACACTATGACTGGAAGCCTGTGAGAAGACAACCCAAATGTGGAGTATGGAGGACTACATACTGCAATATTAGTAATATTGTTACTTTCACACCTATTGAGCGTTAACTTCGATCAAAGCAATGATGAAATCACACACACACACACACACACACACACACACACACACACACACACACACACACGAGTGTAAAAGTAGTGTGTCCTATAAAGAGCTTTCCACGTGTAAGTGCAAGAGCTCTTGTATTTACAACCACTAGACACTGCTTTAACATTCCAGCCATTTCAGCCATGTGGCTTTCCCTGCATACACACAACCTCCCCCTACCCTCCCCCCCTCCCCACCTTGTGTAACAAATACACACACACACAGCAAACATATTTTTACCCTTTAACCCCTTAAACTCTCAGGGCCTGTCAGCAACTCCAGACTTCCATTCCTCACTCTAGTAACTGCACACCTCTTCTCTTTTCACCTCTCATTTCTAGTAGTTACTCAAATATCCAGGATAGTCGGCGAATTATTCGTAATAGCTACTCAATCATTTATAATAGTTATTGATTCATATATAATAGATGATGAATCACTTAGAGTAGTTACTGAATCATCTGTAAGTGTCTGCAAATTATTTATAGTAGTGATAGAATTATTTATAGTAGTTACTGAATGATGTGTTAAGACGTTTGAAGGGTTAAACAAATCAGTGTAACTGCATACCAAAACACAGACTCGGTCTCAAGCGCTCATTTTCAGCACAATAGAGCAGAGATTAGTAGAGAGCGTTTCAAGCAAAACCACTTGCATTACTAATATTTTTCCAGCCATTATTCAAATGTGTAGCACTTCGCTTTCAGCTTTACCTAGCAATGTTTGCACTGCACCTCATTTACATTGTTTTTTTATTTGCCACACTGAGCCCTCTGACTGCTGCAGCATTTGTTTCTGCATTCAGTCAGCTTCTAGTCAACTACGAACGCTCAGGTGGATGATGCGCTTCTGATTAATACTCAGAAACGCCTAATTTATTATTCAACGGCTGATTTTAACCCCTATTTTCTCTCAATTTGGTAATTCCGTGCACGCAGAGGAAAGCGTCATCCGCCCTCTTCCGCGTACATGAATGCGCAGATGCCCACGATTGGCTAGAATCAAGGTGATTGACGGGGGAGACCGAGTATGCTCCTCCTACCAGGCTCACAGCAGGCTGAGGCATCATCAGGATTCGAACTCTCGCTCTTGGCAACGGGCCGAACACTTTTCTGTTGCACTTTGACATCCTCGAACGCTCAGAAATACGCATGCGTGTTGCAAGTGCACAACGTAACCTCTCAGAAATCACAAGAATATGATTATATTGTGATTATTTTGATTATATATGATGATTATTAAGCAGGTAGCTCGGTGGTTAGGACGTCGGACTTCTGATCGGAAGGTCGCGAGTTCAAATACCACCAACGCCAAGCTGCCACTGCTGGGTCCTTGAGCAAGGCCCTTAACCCTCAATTGTTCAGTTGTAAAGAATAATGAGCTAACAGTAAGTCGCTCTAGATAAGGGTGTCTGCCAAAAATGCCGTAAACGTATTAAGAATACATTTTGTTTGAATATGATTATTTTGATAACATATGACTATTATTAAGAATACATTTTGTGAGTTCTGATCACTTAACTTTTCCCCCTACTGAATTCATTCTCAAAACACTATTCAGCTCATAACACTTCTCTCTCTCTCTCTCTCGGTTAACTTACTATAAATACCTCTATCTGGGATTTAAGCAGCTAAAAACAAACGTGCACAGAGGAAAATGTGTGCCAAAAAAGGGGGGGGGGGGGGGCACGGCGTGAAAATGAAACTGCTGAAAGTCGGTCAAGCATCCGTCGACTTTAAGTGAGCGTCACGCGGGGGTTGGGAAAGAGAGAAAGGCTCGGTCAACCCCTGTCAACATTCACCCCCCACCCACGCTCTGAGCTGAGGTCCGTGTATCCTAGCCTGTCTGGATGCTCATGTACAGGATGCCTGTTGGACCTGATCATGGCTGGGGTACAGACTGGAGAGCACCTCAAAAGCCACGGGAAGAGAGGAGATTAGCGGAGATGTGCTAATCCAGCCTTCTCTGCCGTTTGACGCACTTCCCTAGACGGAGGAAAGGGCACAGCAAGGCCCAAACTCAATGTCGGCGATAAGCTCTAAAGCCAGAAAAGCCCCCTTTTCCTCCCAACGCCGTTATCAAGGTATTTATCATTTCGAACAACATCTGTTCTCAAAGACACCTGGGATAAAAGTCTGATTTATTTCTTAAATCCCTCTGAATCTATCTACGCCGATTAAAATGAATCATTTCCCACCGTAGCGATCTATCGGGCTTAAACGGGTGTTACTGTTCTTTTTATAGAGAGAGATCCGTGTCGATTTGTAACGCCTCAAAATGCGTTACGACGACTGGATGAACTCCGGTCGTCCTCTGACCCTTCAGACCGTTCCCTCGCCCCGGCTACGGGCACTTTGTGTCACATTCCATAAAAAGTACAAAGTTGCACAACACCCGAGGAGACGGAGCTTGAAAGTGGAATCTGCTGTGGCCTCCAGGGAGTGATTTCTACATCCAGAACTAACAAGGTCGATGCTTTTCGCGGCTATATGCACCGCTTTCAGAAATGTTTCCACTTGCGTGGTGAATTCCCGGGCCGTGGCAGCCAAACCTTTCATCGTGGAATGTCAGCGCGCTGGTCGGCCGACACTCAAGACATCGTTTTGTGGTTGCTGTTAGTCTCACCGAGTAGAGACATTTATCCTGTTACTCATTTATCCAGTTATCCTGTTAGGAGGTGGGGGTATTTCAGCTCTGTTAAAGAACCCACAACTATCAACCTCAACTAAAGAACATGAGTGCAGTGCTGACACGGAAAAACAACAGGCCACGAAACTTTTGCGTTTTGCCTGAAAGCAATAAACATGCACTCTGCGTGTGTGTGTGTGTGTGTGTGTGAGAGCGCGAGAGAGAGCGAGAGAGAGAGAGAAAATGAGTCAAGCTGCATGCAGTGAAGCAGCGCTCCATTAAGGAGTTGCTGTGTCTTACCACAGACACAGAACCCACATGGCTGCGTTTCCACCAGAGCAGGCTATTTTCAGACACACACCAAGCAGGAAACGAGGTGAGTACCCACCATGCAGTGCGCCCGGCTGACAGGTCTGAGCTGCACAATCATCACCGTCTCTCTCTTTTTTTTGCCTCTCTTTCAGACTTGGGTCATCAACTAGGTCCCGATAAACTTAGAAACACTTCGTGTGGGTGTGTTATTTCTTTTCTTTCTTTCTTTTTTTCCAATTTTAAAACGCAAAGATTTCACTTGTGCTTTGCTTACGCATGACATTTTAAAACTTTTGCCATTTAACGAAACAGCGCACGATTGCGCGGTTTTCCGTGTTCCTCGTATTTGGTTTTTTTTTTTTTTGTTCTTTTCTTCTCCATAAAGCGTGGTTCTTTAAATATAAGAAAATGTCAAATACAATTGCAAGCTATTATTATGCATCCAACTTACTTCGAAACCATCCGACCTTTGTTGGAACCATTCGCAGAGATTAACAACATAATTACAGAGTCGACCAAAAAAAAAAAAAAAAAAAAAATCCTCTTCACTTGGCCTGGATGTTAACCTGCAAACCTGACAGGATTCTGTACTTGGCTAAAAACTGGTTAGTCATACCATTACCGTAATCACTGCAGTTTATCTGATTTCATAATCATCACTACCAAATCCATAAATCACCAAGTGACAAGAGAATATCGCATCATAAATTACTGATGATCATTTCTGCAGTCGAGCATCTCTCCCATTATGCAAGCCAATTTGTTTAGAATTTTAATCATGAACATCAGGATCTTGAGAGTTGAGGGGAATTTAAGTACGTTATATAAACGTACTAATACGTCCTGTAAAAAAAAAAAAAAAGAAAAATATTGCAATATATTTTACAAACTAATTGTGCAACATGCCGTATTTCAGCAAAACAGACCTCACACGACTGTCGTCAACTTTACACGAACGAATGATGCTAATGCTGCTCCATAATTTCAATTTATTCGGCCAGTTTAGAAACAAAATCATTCTGCCATTTCTTCATTTTTCTTTCGGATTATACAAGCATTTAGATATTTAAGCATATTTAGTTTTTTCTTAAAACACTGGTTAAGTGTTGAGTAATTATTACTCTATTAAACCGAGTGGAACGACAGAAAATCGGGAGATCGTAGGTTCGAATCCCATCCTTGGACAGGAGACCAAGAGAGCAAAACTGACTGTGCTCTCTGGATGGGAGGGGCATTCTGTCTCTCTCCTGTCAATCACAGTGACACCAACCAATTGGATGCATCCGTCAGATTATGCACAGGTAGCACTTTCCACTTAGGGCCTGATCACTTGCGTTATAATAAACGACAGAAGTTACACTGCAAGTGTGCAAATACAGCATATGATGACAATAAACTTAAATTAAACTAAACCTTTTAAGCAGCTTGCACCAGTTTCCCCTGCCCCTTACACACAGTGGAGCATTTTGGATACAAACATAACTTTATGCTCGTGCAACACGGTTTGCTCTCCGCAGTGTTTAATATAAAATGCCCCCTTGCCTTAGAGGACTTTCCTCCTCAGTCACGTGACGATTTCGGCTCCGTCTGATGGTGACTGAGGTCATATTGGGGGGGAAAAAAAAAGGTAACGTTGACAAACTGTAAACTGAAGAAAGGCACTGTCGGTGACTCTGGGTGTCTGCTAACGCTAGTGCTCGTATGACGTCATGCGCCGTCGCCTAGGAAGCGGCTTATACTTCCGGTTAATTTAAAAAAATAAATAAATAAATAAATAAATAAAAACGCTTTCTAAAATCCACACACTAGACGGTGGTGTAGAGTGCATAGTGTAAGTGTACAGTACTTCATTTGGGACACAACTTTAGTATTTACTCTCTGAAGTAACGTAATGAGTAAACATGCCCCGTGCTGCGCAGAGACCAACTAATCCATAATGAGATTCATTGACGATTTTCATAATCGATTATTACCGATTAGTTGTCGCAGCTCTAGTTCACACCCAGGCGTTAAACGCAGGGGACGTGCTGAACGAAAGTGCACATTCACTCCCTGACGGGTGATGGCACTTACTGAAAAGCAGAAATACCCCGGTAAACAAGCTGGCACTTTCCATTTCCGACACCCGCTTATCACTGAGAAGAAGAGGAGGGCCAGCATTTATGTCTTTAAGCCGTTCAGACACTTTTTGCCAACTCGCTAAAGCATGTATGCACGTTTGTGAAATGTGAGGTATCTGGTGATTTGGTCATGGCAACAAATACTTCTTTAAAGCTAAATCCTTAAAGTTCTCACTTTAAACAGTATATTCTTTTTAAACAAGTAATTATTTGAATTATATACACAAGTGACCGCAACAGCATTCACATACTTATGGGAAGACCAAGATTATTGTTTTTTTTTGTTTTTTTTAAATCTAATTTTTTTGCGAGTGGACGTGTATAAGGCAACTATTGTCGTGCCCAAAAATATTAATGTTCCTGCAAATTGATGAAGTGTCGACTATGAATAGTCTTTTTTTGCAGTCAATATGATAATACGACAACACAGTAATGGGGCATTTAGCTATTTGAATAAGAGGTCAAGAATACTTATATGCATATAGATATGCCGGGTACAAAATAAATACAATGGACTATCAATCAGCGGATTGTCATTTGCAGGGAAGAGACACAGAAACAAATGATCCTATTTAGTGTAGAAAACAACACTGAAAGAATTAAATGGATCACTTGATTCATCAAAAAAACAGCCACAAAAAAATGCACTTATATATATATATAAAATATTATTTAGTGGGTAATTCTGAATCTGGTGCTTTAAAAGGATACCCTTGTGCATGTGTGTAGGCAGAAGGATTTATTAGCAGTGAGCATTTTATTTCAGGTATGTCAATTATGCACTCTCACTAAAATGGTGGATGCTGGCATGTCGTCTTCTTTTTCGGCGTCTTCTTCATCGCCAAAAGAGTTGAACGCAATCAAGTTGTACTTTTATGTAAGTTTAGCGGCTCCGGGCATGTCAACAAAAGGGCGGAACTCATTGGTCGGCCAGTTCTTCACGCAGCACGTCTCAAAAAAACACACACAACAACAAAAAAAAAACGAACCCCTCGACGTTAAAAAAGTTTGCTGCTTTGACGCCACGCGTTTTACGCCCGGGTGTTTACCACTTCCATTGACAGCCATTGCGGCATTAAACGGACCGTTTTTCACACTGCGAAACTCATCGTGGTGTGAACCGGACTTAAGAGCGTTGTTATGGCTGCAGTGTTA